>NC_053024.1:725507063-725785048 GCF_003073215.2 Triticum urartu | reverse complement strand
CTTCCCATATTCTCCAAATATTCCAAAAATATTCTCTGTCCGTTTTTATCCCGTTTGAACTCCGTTTGATATGGGGTTTCTGCGAAACATAAAACATGCAACAAACAGGAACTGGCACTGGGCACTGGATCAATATGTTAGTCCCAAAAATAGTATAAAAAGTTGCCAAAAAGTATATGAAAGTTGTATAATATTGGCATGGAACAATCAAAAATTATAGATATGACGGAGACGTATCCATATGTCTTGATTTGATTCTGTTGATATGACAAAATATGCTTAGTTCTTTGCAGAATTCATTTGATGAGATGATTCGCGGTCAACTGAGGTTGGTAAATGTACAAACTAGTGCGGGCATTGCACAGATGGGATGTTCTATATTTTCGGTTTTTCCGCAAGGAATTTGTATAGCTTGATATACTATTGAAATCTGTCTATTATATTTTGCTGGTCTTATCCGAATGGATTAATGATTTTTCTGTGTGGGAGCTCATGCTTACGGAAAGTGCCCAGCTTTAATTTCTTTGTACAGACTTCTGTAGAGAATTAAAATCGTCTATTTCTAGTAGTTTGTCTCATTGGACTTGTTGATGTGTCCAACTCCTGCACTCATTTGCATGCAACTACTTGCAATGAGACTGGGCATAATTACCCATACTTACCCAGCTTGAGCAACTGAGGTTACTAAAACACAGTCATGCCATTTCTTTTTAACAACAGAAAATCTTTGATTTCAGTGTTGTTGGATTCTGACTAGTAGAAAATAGGGCTTTGGTCACAGCGAAATATTCACATTAGTCCCGGTTGCATTACGAACTGGAACTAACGTGAGCATTAGTCCCGGTTCAAGCGGCTAAAGACATTAGTCCCGGTTCAAATGGGCCCTTTAGTCCCGGTTTGAGACACGAACCGGGACAAAAGGGTATCGCACCATTTAGTCCCGGTTCGTGTCTCAAACCGGGACTAAAGATTAGACCTTTAGTCTCGGTTTGAGATATGAACCAGGACTAAAGGGTGCAATGCCCTTTAGTCCCGGTTCATGTCTCAAACCGGGACTAAAGGGCCCATTTCTCAAACTCTGTTGATATGTCTTCATTTAATTCTGTTGATATGCTATACTATGCTTAGTTTTCTGCAGAATTCATTTGATGAGATGATTCGCTTCCAACTATGGTTGGTAAATGTACAGACTAGAGCGTGCATTGATGTTCTGTATTTTCGGTTTCTCCGCAAGGAATTTCTATAGCTTGATATTTGATTGACATCTGTCTATTATATTTTGCTGGTCTTATCCGAACGGATTAGTGATTTTTCCATGTGGGAGCTCATGCTTACGGAAAGTTCAATCTTTAATTTCTCAGTAGAGACTTTTGTAGAGAATTAAAATCGTTTATTTCTAGTAGTTTGTCTTATTGGACTTGTTCATGTGTCAAACTGTTGCACTCATTTGGATGCAATTACTTGCAATGAGACTGGCCATAATTAGCCATCCTTACCCAGCTTGACCAATTGAGGGTACTAAGACACAGTCATGCCATTTCTTTTTAACAACAGAAAATCTTTGATTTCAGTGTTGTTGGATTCTCACTAGAAGAAAACAGGGCTTTGGCCACAACGCAATATTCACATTAGTCTCGGTTGCATTACGAACCGGGAATAATGTGAGCATTAGTCCCGTTTCAAGCGGCTAAAGACATTAGTCCCGTTTCAAGCGGCTGTCGATCAGAAGAAAAAGTGGGTCAAGATCAGGGAGGTCACGGATATCCACAATTTGGGCCAGCCGCCCATTGTCGACGCGGCGTCGGCAGGGAAAAACTTGGTGTTCCTCCTGCAGCCCACCAATTGCATGGTTGATAAGTAGCCCTTTTCAATCATGTATGTATTGGCCAGTCAACTGGAATACTACTACTCCTACTAGTAATCATAATTACTAGTTAGTAAATAAAGTGAAGAGTATTATCGATCGTGCGTTAAAAAGTGTGACTGTTGTAATGAAACGGTGTATTGTCGATCCTACTAGTACGTTTGTTGACTGGTGTTATAAGTATTCAAAAAATTTCTACGTACATGCATGCACGCGTACGACCTGTTGTTGGTTGTATGCATCCCATATACTACTACAGTACCTGCATGCCGTTTATATTCAATTCGTAATTCGCAAAGTAGGAGTACATTCCGCACATGCACATGCTCCTCTAGAAATCAATTGACAACCACACCGATTGATCTGACCAACCACAGGTGTAACAGTTTAATTGATATAATATATATACTCCCTTCGTTCCTAAATGTAAGTCTTTTTTGAGATTCCATTTCGAACTAAATACGGAGCAAAATTGGTGAATCTACACTCTTAAATATGCCTATATACATACGCATGTAGTTTACATCGAAATCTCTAAGGAACATAGGGAGTCGTTTTTATAGTTTCTCGCCGGGCGAAAATTGTCATGCGTAAGCTCTTGAAGCACAAGCTGCATCATAATTGCTCTTTGTTTGGAACGGTCTATACCCCGGCGACGGTCCTGCCTCCTCCTATGGCTCTGTGATTCCGATGCCATCACGCGCTTTTTTCCCACCGGTACGCAAGCAACCACCATATATAGGAGGAATGTAATATTTGTGTTGCATTCCAATGGGAGCATTGTTAGGTATTCAGCTAAAACAAAAACTAATGCAGCGGCAAGGTCATGAACGGAGAAGCGCGGGTTCATTCATGTACAATACAATAATTCATGGTTTCAACATTTTATCATAGAGCTAGTAACATATTGGCAAAGAGAAAAAAATTCTAACCATTCTGTCAGTGAATCAATATTTGGCCCTTCTTCCTAGCAAACCCATAATTATCTTGACATTGAAAGCTCATCTTACTTCTCATCCTAATTACGCGGCCGATTAGACTAGGAGAGCGTGAAGCTATGCGGGAGAGAGGCCCCTTTGATTTGATGTGCTTCAGTCGGGATCCATCCACACATTACTCCTATAAACAATGGTGGAGTACCCGCCTTCCTAGGATGTCATCTCTCAGGGCCAACGTGAGTCATCCGATCTGCCCGAATGTGTTGCACCAAGGCGTCCTGGCTAGAGGGTCGACAGTAGTTGACTGAGGGCGTGCGATCGCTACAGTCGGCATTTGTCCATGACGGGTTGACCGAGGGCATGATATCGATACAATCAGTGCAAAAAGACCCTCTTTGCCCACCATTGTTGGGTGGCTCGCGGCACGAGCCTCCCTTTGCAACTCCAAGCCATCCGATCTGCCCGTATGGCTTTAACCCGGGCGACCTGACTGGAGAGGTCGTGACGGGTCGACAGCTGGGCACACCTGGGACCACCATCATGGGGCGGACTTCGGTGCGCCTATGCCCATGTGTGAGAGCCTTGCTGGACCGGCCGGTCGACATCTTCGCACGTGCCCACATGTTCACCCACTACTGTCGGTGCATGTCGATGATAGGTGGACGTAGGACGTTTCCGGGGCCACCGTCATCCGGCGGACTTCATAGCGCCCCCAACCACGCATGACAGCCTGGCCAAACCCACCTGTCGGTATCTTTGCCCACGCCAGTTGGTTAGGTAGTACATTTGCCGCGTGCGGTGTGCCTGCTTGCGCCGGCTGTAGCGATGCCCACGCCCTTGGTGGGTTGGTCGCTACAATTTGGGGCGTGGAGTGTGCCCCGTCTTTGCCCGTGCCGGTCTGATTCAGTCGGTCTGTGTGGTTCACCTGTCTATATATGCCGGCTCGCTTAACGCCTGCGCCACCCACCGAGCCGGACTTGTTGGACCAGCCGAGACGGTTCGGTCGGAGTAGCCGATATCATGTGGGCGCCTGCGGCAGCAAAGAGGTCGGGGCAGTGTTGTGTTCTCCTAGCTGGCTGAAGTGGGATGGGAGGCATGTCCGTTTGTGATGGGGATTGGCCTACCTGGGTCCATGCCATTTCGGGTCCTCGTCGGCCGGCGTGTGAGTGAGGTGGGCCTGTCTGGTTAGGTGCCGTTCACTTCGAGCCGTCTCACGAGAGATGGTCATCCCGAGTCGGTGTGTGTCATGGGTTGATCCCTCTTTTCTTATCTCGATTTTGTTTTCCGATAAATTTATTGTTTTGCCCACTCATTGAGGGTCGTCCATGCTAGCTTCCCTCTCGGTTTGCTTTGGAGCTTCTGCTCCACAGGGCACTTTTTCCGTTCCTGCCGGCGACGCTCGAACGTATCTCCGGGGAGAACTCTCCCTTCTCACTCGCACAACCTGCCCTGTTCTCGGCATGGGGAAGCGTGTTGTTCATCTTACCTCCGTGCGGAAAAGACGTGGATGAGGGGAAAATGGATTGCAGAGAAAGACTAGGTCACTGGGGTTCGCTTTATGTAGCCTCCATATATAGGAGGAATGTAATACTTGTGTTGCATTCCAATGGGAGCATTGTCAGATATTTGGAAAAAAACAAAACTAATGTATCGACGAGGTCATGAATGGAGAAGCGCAGATGTCGCTCAGCAGATCCACACCAGCAGGAGCTCGAGCATGGGGGCGGGAGAGGCGGCGCTCTCTTCTCCGGCGGCGTCCAACACGACGGCGAGTGGGGAGGTGGTTCTCTCCATAGAAACAATACGGCGGCAGGACGACGGCTCGTGACACCAAGCGGGGACGACCGCTCGATGACCTCCGACGGCCTCGAGCTCGGGGACAGGGCGGTGGCCTCGATCCCATCCATTCCCTGGCGACGCCCGTCCCCGCGATGGATCCAGGTGCTGGGCGCCCCATATGCCCCATTGCCTTTCTTCCGGGGGCGCCAACAAGGTGCTTGAGGAGGCGGAGCTAGGAGGGGGAGGAACAGTCGCGGATGTCTGTCGGCCATGCTCCGGTGGTATGTATGATGTCTGCTTTTTCTATGATTGCTACTGCTCTCTCATCAGATTATATGTAGTTTTAGCTTCGTGCTTGGATTTTAAGTTTGATACGAATGATAAATTCACATTACATCATGCCAGTTATAAACCTTGTAAAAGTTACACGGCTGGTACATGGAAATTTGATTAAAGCACATTTCTATGTTTTTTTGTGTAAAATGGATGGACTGATCTCATGGGAACTTTAGGTCTAATTGCATGCACGGTAACTTTAAGTATTAAAAAAAGTTCCACGTAAATCAATGGATGAATCTGGAGATGCATGCACGGTAACCGTTGGTTGTATGCCCGTGGCCAACCGTCGCACATCTACACTGCCCGCATTGCGTGCACGTACACAGCATCCCATATACTACTACAGTACATGCATGCCGTTTATACTTAGTACTCCCTCTGTAAACTAATATAAAAATGTTTAGATCATTAAAATAGTAATCTAAACGCTCTTATATTAGTTTACGGAGGGAGTACTACGTAATTAGCAAAGTAGGAGTACGTATGCACATGCACATGCTCCACAAGATCGATTTATCAGACCAATCAGAGGCGTTTCTTCTTTTCTTGCCGGCAGGCTTGCATGTATACCGATCTGAACCCCCACGTCGCCCGTGACTGGCGACTCGGGGGATCCCATCTCAGCCGCCAGGGGCTCAACCAATTTGCCTCCCGTCTCGCCGCCACCGGAGGCCACCGCAGGTGAAGCTGGCGCTGGGGCCAAGGACGGTGGCGGTGGGGAGCTCCGCGGGTGAGGCTCGGCCTCCATCCATGGCGATCTCGTGATGGCTACCTTGGCGGCGGTGGCTGCGCCTGGTGCGGTTCCCGTCCTATGCTGTTCCAGAGGAAGCCGTTCTTCGCTGTCCACCAGTGCATGATGGCCGTCACAGCAAGCGCAGGTGCAGGCTCCAGCGATGGTGCACATGGTTCGAGCGCCCTGATTCAGATCAGGTGTCAGATCCGGTGACTTCAACGGTAGCCCCACTGATCCGTTGATCTAGGGGTTAGTCCATGCTGGCCTGCCTTTGTCCGAGCTCCTACATCTTCGTAAGACAACCCCTGTTGGCCGCCTCTGGTTCCCTCATCCGGATTGCGGCAGGGTAAACCCGGGGTCCCTTCGATGACAGGCTATGTGTGGTGATCACTTCAGCCTGCGGCAGTGGCCTCGCTGTGGATTATCATCGATGCAGAGCGATGGTTGTGTGGCGGTGGCGACCACATCGCATGTAGCTGCTGGTATCGCGGAAAAGTAGTGGCGACAACACGTCATTGACTTCGAGGGTGGTGCTACTTGAGCATCCGGTCTCTAAGTGTCGGGGCGAAAGCCTAGGTCTGCCCCGAGTTGGGTATACCTGTCAATGGCAACATTTTTATGTCGTTACCTTGTTGAAGGCATTGTTCGGAATGCTCAGACCGATTCTTCAGGGTGAAAACCTAGATTCTAGCCTTGGTGCTTGGATCCGCTGATGGCGACGCTCAGGTGTCGCTCCCTTCCTAAAGGCATTACTGTTGAAGAACCTCGTCGTCTGTGTGGTGTCATGAGATGAATGGTGCATATACGGTCATTTTTCTAGTTTGCCCATCGTGGATATGATCGCTTTGGGGCTTTTTTTCTTTTTTCATGGCCCTATGCATAGCTTTGGTCCTATATGACTTTGCTATTGCTGGCGTGTTTTTGTGTGCGTGAGTTTGTGTTGGCTGTGTGCATCCTAGCTATGCAGAGGCCGGGTGTATGCTCATTGTGTTTGTATCCTCTTGATGCTACATTTTGAGTTAATAAAATCCACCCTTTGTCGAAAAAAAGGCTTGCATGTTCTACACACACATTATCAGACCAATCCAGAGGCGTTTCACACACATTTCAGAGAATTCACAACACAATTATAGTCACAACCATTTCAAACCCATTGCCACTTGCTTTAACAATGTAGCAAAAACATGGTTTGGGTGGTGGTTCATTCATCTTCACGGTATCCGCTTCTCCTCCCTCTGTGAGTGGTCCTTTCACGGTCCTACACAATAAACTCCGCAAAGCTTCAAAGGCTCTCACAAAGTGGGGCGATGGACAAACATACAAACTTCCATCACCCTTGAGGTAATCCCATGCCTCGATTAGCAATCGAGTCCCGCCCTCTCCGGCCTGGGGAAATTGTCTTGTGTAAGCTCTTGAAGCACAAGCTGCACCAACATTGCTCTTTGGAATGATCTATATCCCAGCTATGGTCCTGCCTCCTCCTATGGCATCATGAAGACGAATGCCATCACACGCTTTTGTCACGGCACCCAAGACACCTCCATATATAGGAGGAATGTACTATTTGTGTTGCATTCCGATGGAAGCATTGTTAGGTATTCAGATAAAACAAAACTAATGTACCGGTGAGGTCATGAACGGAGAAGCGCGGGTTCATTCATGTACATGGACTGCGCCAAGTGTTTTTCATCAGTCATTACGAGTCTTTACCACATTACACACCGCAACAAAGCCAAGTGATTACTTACATGGAGGCAAGAACAGCTTACTGCATGAGCCAAGCGATGTTCTCAACTGTGATGTTGGTCAGGAACCTGCCGATGTCGGAGATTATGCCGATGGTGAAGCAGAAGGTCCACTTCAGGACCATTCTCGGACCTGGCACTTTGCCAGCTTTGGTTCACGTCCCCCTATTTTCGTGGAACACAAATCAAGCCTACAATGAAATTAATTAGCATAAGCATACATCAAGCACACATATATGTAGCAGAAAAATGAGACTTCACATAGCAGCAAGAAATACGCAATAATCATTTGAGACTTATTCATGATTACAGAAAAATCAGATCTCCTTACTTACAAGCATGTCGAATTAGGTTCATCCAATACTAATGTACCACGTGGAAATTTTCAAAAGATTCAATTCGAGATCTACTCATACTATCATAAAGCCAGGCCGGGCCCCGAGGGGGGCGAACGGAGCGGCCGCCCCGGGCCCCCAGGTGCCAAGGGGCCCCTAATTCTGCTCTTAATTGGCCCAGTATGCCGATCTATTGCCTACTCCTGCGACCCTTTCCCTGATTTCCTCGCCTTCCTTCTGGCTACTGGTACGAACGAGGCAATCGATTAATAGAGCAGTTATTGCATGCGATTAATCTGGCGTGGTTATAAAGAATCTGATCTTGATTTCCTTCCTTAATCTTTGTGCAAAAAATGCTTTCCTTAATCCACAAGCTGAAACTTGTGCGCCTAATTTATGGGGAAAACAATACCAAGGGAAGTGACAATGCCACATACGGGCAAGAATAGATCAAGATCATGATGCTTGATATCCATGATCAGCACCAAGACTTCATGGGTGTTAGAATCATTACTGTGTAATCTAGATTATTGACTCTAGTGCAAGTGGGAGACTGAAGGAAATATGCCCTAGAGGCAATAATAAAGTTGTTATTTATATTTCCTTATATCATGATAAATGTTTATTATTCATGCTAGAATTGTATTAACCGGAAACTTAGTACATGTGTGAATACATAGACAAACAAAGTGTCACTAGTATGCTCTACTTGACTAGCTCATTGAACCAAAGATGGTTAAGTTTCCTAGCCATAGACATAAGTTGCCATTTGATTAACGGGATCACATCATTAGAGAATGATGTGATTGACTTGACCCATTCCGTTAGCTTAGCATTTGATTGTTTAGTATATTGTTATTGCTTTCTTCATGACATATACATGTTCATATGACTATGAGATTATGCAACTCCCAAATACCGGAGGAACACTTTGTGTGCTACCAAACGTCACAATGTAACTGGGTGATTATAAAGGTGCTCTACAGGTGTCTCCGATGGTACTTGTTGAGTTGGCATAGATCGAGATTAGGATTTGTCACTCCGATTGTCGGAGAGGTATCTCTGGGCCCTCTCGGTAATGCACATCACTATAAGCCTTGCAAGGAATGTAACTAATGAGTTAGTTGCGGGATGATGCATTACGGAACAAGTAAAGAGACTTGCCGGTAACGAGATTGAACTAGGTATTGAGATACGGACGATCGAATCTCGGGCAAGTAACATACCGATGACAAAGGGAACATCGTATGTTGTTATGCGGTTTGACCGATAAAGATCTTAGTAGAATATGTAGGAACCAATATGAGCATTCAGGTTCCGCTATTCGTTATTGACCGGAGATGAGTCTCGGTCATGTCTACATAGTTCTCGAACCCGTAGGGTCCGCACGCTTAAAGTTCGGTGACGATCGGTATTATGAGTTTATGTGTTTTGATGTACCGAAGGTAGCTCGGAGTCCCGGATATGATCACGAACATGACGAGGAGTCTCGAAATGGTTGAGACATAAAGATCGATATATTGGAAGCCTATATTTGGACATCGGAATAGTTCTGGGTGAAATCGGGATTTTACTGGAGTACCAGGAGGTTACCGGAACCCCCCGGTAAGTGTATGGGCCTTATTGGGCCATATTGGAGAGAGAGAGAGAGAGGAGACCAGGGCAGGCCGCGCACCCCCTCTCCCTCTGGTCCGAATTGGACTAGGAGGGGGCGGCGCCCCCCTTTCCTTCCTCCCTCTCTCCCCTTCCTTCTCTCCTAGTCCAACTAGGGAAGGGGGGGATCCTACTCCCGGTGGGAGTAGGATTCCTCCAGGGCGCGCCATAGAGGGCCGGCCCTCCCCCCTCCTCCACTCCTTTATATACGGGGGAGGGGAGCACCCCATAGACACAGAAGTTGATCATTGATCTTTTAGCCGTGTGCGGTGCCCCCCCTCCTCCATAATCCACCTCGGTCATATCGTAGCGGTGCTTAGGTGAAGCCCTGCGTCGTTAGCTTCATCATCACACCGTCGTGCTGATGGAACTCTCCCTGGAAGCTCTATTGGATCGTGAGTTCGTGGGACGTCATCGAGCTGAATGTGTGCAGATCACGGAGGTGTCGTACGTTCGGTACTAGGATCGGTCGATCGTGAAGACGTATGACTACATCAACCGCGTTGTCATAACGCTTCCGCTTACGGTCTATGAGAGTACGTGGACGACACTCTCCCCTCTCGTTGCTATGCATCACCATGATCTTGCGTGTACGTAGGAATTTTTTTAAAATTACTACGTTCCCCAACACTAGTGTGGGTGAGAGGCCATGGGGTTGTGATAGGATGTTGAAGAATGTGGCCTCTAAGATGTCCCCGTACTTGATAGTGAGCTATTTGTACTTACGACATGGAATTTATCTGTTTCAAAAAAAGATGGCATAATGTTATTTGTTTAACATTTTTTTATATTTTATATCTATTGGTCGCATGGCAGGTGATAGTTCTCAGGTGTACTACGCTATTGATGGTATCCTTGCCTTTCTTCATGGTTCTGTATTGAGATTGATACGTAACTATTTTATCTTCTATTATAAACATTGTCTTTTTCAAATCCAGTGAGCATTCCTTTAAAACAGTGTCCACTCACATCAGTGGACTGAATTCCAGTGTGATGCTTTGCTTTCAGATTTGCTAGCAAGAAATGCATATCCTATTTGTTTTTTGGCAGTTAGAGAGAACAACAAACAAGTGTACTTCAGTTGCTTCTGTTTGTAAAACAACTAGAATTTAATTAAAAACAACTAGAATGTAATTAAACACCACGCAACACTAGCATATGAAAGACTTAATAATCACATATCATGGTGAAAGGCATTACGAATTACAGTTTACAAGTGCGCTTTTGAATATATTATCATCTATTCCATAAGTTTGTACCCACTTTATAATTTGGCACAGTTGATTTGTCGATATCCAAAATGGATATACTTTTATCTATGACGACAATTTGTACCCACACCGTAGCCACTACAGAATTATACAACTTATAATTACGAGATCTTTATATGCCTATTTGACAATTTTCCTTTCAATAATCATAGGAAAAGAGGGAACAATCTATAGTATATGATATTAAAGAGTGTAAATAGTAGCTCTATTTTGTTCTACAAAAAGATCTCTTGGGATAAATTCATGTTGCATTAAGAAGTATCACACTGGAATTGACTTCTCAAATGACTCAATATATTATTAGATTAATTTGCAACTTATCAGAGACCTGCATGGAAGAATACATTATTGTCTCAATATTAGCTTGAGTATTATATAAAAAATATTTAGTAAAACGTAAGTAATAACATTATGTTCAAATATTTGTGTGTTACAAATATTATACATACAAACGATGATTAGTGAATGAAACATTTAAATATAAACCTATGTATTATATTAGACACGACTGAATATTCATATCAACAATATAAATTTTAAATTATGCATATGTAATTACATGGAAGTTGAAGATACAAATGTGCATATAATTATTGAGATGTTTGTATAATTAAAATAATATTTTGGAATTCTAATTTGACAAATATTTGTATTATTTTAAATTATACGAAGATTTTCGAAATATATAAATATTCTTTAAAATATATAAGTTTTTAAAAATAATACATGTACAGTTTTGAAAGTAAGTTATTCTTTTTGTATTGACAATATTTATAACAAGAATATTTAAACATTATTTTTCTAACCGAGATCATAATTTAGATACTGCCGACAAATTTCTAAAAAAATGAAAAGTGCAAAATGGGCTGCACTGATCATATACCATTTGAGGTGACAGGCCAACGTGCTTTAAGGTAAGGATATAAGATATAGTTATCCTTGTAGTTCTGTGGGTCGCGAGTTCGAATGCCGGCCCGTCTGATCGATATTTCTCATTTTCTTTCTCTTATACTGTTCACTGACATATGGGATCTCACTTGGGCTTTGCTGTGTGATTAAAAAAATGAGAAGATATATAAGAAAACATTTACTCCAAGTCACTGACATGTGGGCCATTGTCACACAGGCAAGCTGTACGCTCGGATATGGTAGAAAGCACTATATTTGCACCACAAACCAAGTTAGATGACCACAAATCCGTATATTACAAGTTTAAGTACCAAACTGAATATCCAACGCAAGTTTTATGTCGCCAATGATATTACCTCTTATATATATGGTGATTCTAGAGGCAACTCCTTAGAGAGGGATTTGCAAGTTACAAGGTTATTACTTAGTATTGTTTACAAGTTATCAATAGTATGAGATCTCCAAACTTAATAAAGTTTATTTTCTCTGTCCTGCCGGAGATTCAAGTCAAGAAGCGGAACTCTGTGAGGTCCTATTTTGCCACAAGTCGAACGGAGATGCACACAATTTAGCTAAGGCGTAATGTTTTCTTCCTGCTTGTCATCACAATTATCTTATGAATGCTCCACACTTTATTAGGTCAAGTTAACAGGAATAAAATGTTCACTAAATTATTAGTTACCACTATTCATTTATGGCAGATGACTCCATTGCAGTGGACACTACAAGATTGATCGTGCTTCGCCTTAAGTACCAGTTGGCCACCAATTTTGGCAGGCAATTTTCCATTTTCTGCTCCCAAGTAGTAAAACCTTTAGGAGTTCACGCACAATATATATCTGCTCTAAAAATAACTATTTTTTTACAACAGTTGGACCCCATAAACATATTTTTTAGTGACTTTGACAAAATGACAAACATTGGAGTGTTATACTTAGACTGAATGCCACGTTAGTACACAAATGAGCTAAATAAATCGAGTATTTTTTTTCTTCACTTCCACACTGTTCGTTCCGTGACGTATTTTGACAATACTAAGATGATCAATGATCATGATTGTTATTAGTATTATGCTAGTGGTATATATGGCACAGATTTATATTGTCGGATACATATTTTTGTTTGGCTGGCTATTCAAAACATACTGATATAAAATAATGTTTCCAAGTACCAATAATTAATCAATAACTAGCAAGATGCCCATGCGTTGCACGAAACATCAAGATGCATTTGTATGAGTAGTTTATCTTGTGGGAGAAAAGGATAAACGAGGGAAGACTTTATTTGCAAATGTCGACAGGGGTGTGGGTATCTATTTGCAAAATTGCCATAGTTTTTTTCCTATCTGTTGAATATAAATCGAATAGCCTATATTGCAGGATGGTGGGCACATCATCATCATCAACTCTGTTTTTTTATAAGAGTAGAGATACGTGCATCATTATCACTGTGGAGGATTTTATGGTATACAATCAAAGTGTCATACGTAGGTTCCTTTTGAATTATAAAAAGTTATTCTAGACGCAACTCCTTAGAGATGGATTTGCAAATTAGTACAAGGTTATTTACGTATTATTTACAAGTTATTAATGGTATGAGGTCTCCAAACTTAAGAAAGTTTATTATCTACCCCTCAAAAAAGGTTTTATTATCTCTCTCCTGCGGGAGATTCAAGTCAAGAAGCAGAACTCCATGAGGTCCTATTTTGCCAAAAGTCGAATGGAGATGCGCACAATTTAGCTAAGGCGTAATGTTTTCTTCATGTTTGTCGTCATAATTATCTTCTGAACTCTCCACTCTTTATTATCTTGCTTTTGATGTTTTATCTTATTTTTGAGAACTGTGTTTTTTGAGTTAAAATAAAGGCAATTTTTCCGATAGAAAAAGAGTGGCCTATGTGGTAATATCCTATTTGACACATTATGCGTCAAACTGTCGATCTTTCGCACACGAGCTGGTGATCGAGCGGTGACGTGGGTGGGCCTGTTAACGTGTTGCAGCATTTTTCGGTTTTGCGAATCTTCTAGAGTTTTCCAGCCGTTTTTATTCTTGTTTTGAGAACCTTCTAGAAGGTTCCTAAACCGGTTTTTACATTTCCTTTTAGTTTCTTTCATTTTTCTATTTTTAGTTTTGTTTCTTTTTCCTTTTTACATTAGTTAAAAAATATTTTTCAAGTTTGTTTGTCAACGGAAGTTCGGAAATTTAAAAAATGTTTCCCATTTTTCAAAATTTGTTCGTGATTCAAAATTTATTAGGCTGTTTTATATTTTTGTGAAAATTTCTGTTCTTGCTTTCAAATTTTGTTCTAGATTTCCAAAAATTATTTGCATTCAAAAAAATGTCCGTGTTTCCGAATTTGTTTTGGAATTTCAGAAAATGTTACCGTTTCAAAAAAATGTTCATATTCTCAATTTTATTTCTATGTTTCAAAATATGTCCACTTTTCCAAAAATTGTTCATTTTTGAAAAATCATTTGTGTTTTCAAATTTTGCTCAGTAGTTCCCTAAATTTTTTGCATTTTTTGTTTGCGTTCCTAAATTTTGTTCTGAATTTCAAAAAATGTATTCGTTCCATAAATTGTTGTGTTTCTTTTTTTAGGAATTTCAGAAAAATTTCCTGTTTCGAAACGAATGTTTGCGCTCTGAATTTTTTTCTGGATTATAAAAATTTCACATTTTGAATAAAAAATCGTGATTGTGAAAAAAGGTTCATATCCATAAAAAATGTTCAATTTTAGAAAAATGTCCGTGTTTTGAAAAATGTTATGATTTTTTAATTTTTTTTCATAGATATGAAAAGTGTTCACGTTTCATGTAGCTTTCACATTTTTGTTAAAAAATGTTGGACCTTTGAAATTTCAAAAACAATCGGATCTGCGTTGTAGTTGGTCATTAATGCTCTCCGCTGCTATATGGTCAACAGCGCGAGCTAGTTCAACTGGCCAGCAGGTCATCGTCTTCTGCGAGACGTCTTAGGCCAAGTCCACCGCGCGACCCTATTCTGTCCGGCCCCGTCCGTTTGGGGTAAAACAGACAAACGAGGCGGCCCGGCGCGCGGGAGCAAACAGACTTTTGTCCGTTTTGTGTCCGTTTTCGACCCATCCGCGGCCCAAATTTGCGTCGCTTTTGGGGTGAAACGGACACCACACGGACGCGCGGGTCGTCTGCGTGTGTCCTCCTCTGGCCCGCCCATCGGTGGCACAGGGCGGGCCTTTTTCTATCCGCCCCCTCCCTTCCTCCGGCTGCACCCCCTCCACTCTTCCCCTCCCTACCGCCGCCGCCGCCGCTGCCATTGCAGCCGTGCAGTTCGGACGCGAGCTCGCCCAGCCCCTTCCCCTCAGCGTCGCTGAGCTACCCAACTACGGCCACCTGGTTTGCACACCCGTCGGCCGAATTTGGGGCGAATCCGATCGGTCTTGAGCTCGCCCGAATGTGGGAGGCCGGGCCGCGCCATGGACTGGCCAGGCACCTCGCCGGAAGGCCCTGGCAGGGCCGCAAGGCCACATGCAGGCAGTGGCTCCTCCTCTCACCGCTCGCATCTGCACCGTCGGTGGTCCGCCAGCAGATACACGAATGGCGGTCGGCCGGGCTTGATGCTTGCCCAAAAGCTCGCTGGCGCATCGTTGCCACTCATTAAGTGCGACCACTGCCCTAACCCAACTCAAGGGAGCAGTTATGGAAGTTGGGTATCTTCTAAAATGTATTCTTGTGGTTCTTGTTTTCTTTGGTCTTGCTTTACTAGTTAAAATGTGATGATGTATTTTTCATGTACCAAAAATAAATGATGAAACAAAGTTAAGGACTTGCAAAGAAATAATACGCGGACAGGATGCGGCCGCGCGCTGGGCGCATGGCCACCGCATCCTAGGACAGGCCCGGACACGACCCCATCACCCTAGCCAAACAGATAGAATCCGGACAAAACGGGCGTCCATTTGAGGTCGCGCGGTGGAGTTGGCCTTAGATTCGATCCGTCAGGGGAGCAATATAGTACTCCCTCCGTTCCAAAATAGATGACTCAACTTTGTACTAATTTTAGTACAAAGTTGGGTCATTTATTTTGGAACGGAGGGAGTATATTTTTGCATTGCTAACGTACTAGTCTCGCTCGCTCTACCTTGCATCGCTAAAGTTGTAAGTAGAATGTGCGTTCAGCCGACAATCTGCCGCAAAGAGCGGCAGATAGGAGCTCCCGCCTATGTGGGCTAAATCCAGACAAACTTGGAGAAAGAAACATGTTAAATGGGCCGGAGAATCTAATGCACCTCGTAACGGTCCAGCCCACACGCTCACCATCACAGTCCATCACCGAGTTTCTCTCTCTCTCTCTCTCGCCGGAGCCCCGCGGAAGAAAAAGAAATCTCTCGCCGGGGAGGGGGCAAACACAGCCGCTCCCCTCCCCGCCGTCGACGCTTCTCGAAGACCCTTGTGACGGCGAGGATTTCTGGGACAGGCACGGCGACCCTTCGCCGGAGCTCGCAGGGGCGCAGCAGCCTTGGTACATACATCTCGCCTCGTCTCATCGATCCGCCGTCGATTTCAGATTAATATCGCAGTGCTTCTTGCTGCAACCCACTCAATCAATATCGTGGCTGATTAATTTAATTTAATTTTATTTCTGCACATGTTTCTATATGTGGCGGAACAGAGAAGAGAGGGCACTTCTCTTCTTCTTCTTCAGATGTGCGGCTCAGCCAAAATTTGTGTCAGGTACCGAAACAACCCGTGCTCATTAAGTATACTTGATTAATGAAATAGTGACGGGAAATACGTACTAGCAATCACATTGTGGTGCTCAGTCTTAGGTTCCCAGTCGTCGCTCAGGCGTGCAACGATAGGGGCAGGGTTATAGTGTTAGTTTCAGAGGCAGGGAATCGGATAGACTGATGACATGAGATGCATTCTTGGTGATGATACTGGCCTTAATTTGAGAGGATTACTGCATCTCCCTTCTAATTGACAGTACCAGTTAACGCTAGGAACTGATCAATTATTACAGTTTATGTATAAGTATCACAATGAGCTAACAACATCACATCACCATGATAGTACGCAAGTTATGGTAGCTAATAAGATCAAAGTATGAGCATATATAAGCTGACTTATTACAACGTAAACTTATTACGTAAAGTTGACAGTGAACAAGTTGTGGTAGATTGTAAGATAGAAGTATGACCATGTAGGGTGGCATATTACAACTTAAACTCATAGCTCCCTCTGGTAAGCACATAATTGTGTTGATGGCCAGTCTTATGTCTTCAAAGTTCAGGCCATGTTCACGCAATCCGAAACCATTTACCAACTTTACCCCATTTCACCAGAATAGCAGTTGTGAATCCAATGCCAAAGCCCAACCCAGCAAAGAGAAACAAGATAATATCAACATGATCATAGCATATATTTACTTGCGCCTCATTTGGATTACTAGAATTTCCACATGGTTTGGACAAAGGCAGTCCACAGAGCCCCACATTCCCTTTATATGAGTTGTTCTCAAACGTTGCAAATTGGCGTGATTGTGGTATCCTTCCATGCAGCTTGTTTTCAGATAAGTTCAGGGTAGCAAGAAATGTTAAATTTGTTAGTTCTTGTGGAATCTCTCCAGAAAGCTCATTCGAGGACAAGTCTAGTGATTCCAATTGACGCATCTCAGCCATTTGTGGTGGAATCTTTCCCGTAAATGCATTATGTGACATGTTCAATGTATGCAGCGAAATTAGCTTCCCAGTTGTTTCAGGAATTTGACTATCAAATGCATTATTTGAGAAGTCAATTGCGGTTAAGGTAGTCAAGACTTTTTCAAATGCCATGTATTGCCCTTTGTATGTGATTGCAACGGTATCATGGTAGTATACATCTCTGTATGGGATCTGGTGAGTTAAAGTACTTCCTGTGTCATTGAACTTGGCCATCATAGATGTCAACCTCTGAAACCATTGTGGATGCAAATTGCCATGGAAGTTGTTTGAGGATATATCAACGATTCGTAACTTTGGGAAGTATTCCTCAAATTTGCTATCTCTGGAAGTATAAGGAAGCGACCCATAGAACTGATTGGATCTTAAAATAAGGACATATAGATTGGAAAGCCTACTCAACCAAGATGGAAAATTGTCAATCATCTGATTATTTCCAACATCAAGGACCTCCAGGTCAGCGCAGTTGGAAAGAGACCTAGGCAGCTGCCCCTGAATCTTATTGTCATGTAAATCTATTGTCTGGAGATTACAGTGCTCATTAACATTATCAGGCAATGTTCCTTCAAAGTGGTTCTCTCTCAAATTTAATATAGCCAAGTGACCATCTTCCATTAGACATGATGGTATCAGCCCACTGAAGTTGTTATATGACAGGTCAAGGACTTCAAGTTTGCTTGCTTTGCAGATGGAATGTGATATGTGGCCACTTAGCTTATTTCTGGACAATTTGAGGTAAACTGTTTGGCTAAGGTAAACAGTGAAGTTTGACATAATAGAAGAGAATCTATTGTTGGAATAATCCAAAACTTGAGGCAAACTCCATACTGTTGCCAACATGTTTGGCATTGGGATCTGGCCTTGGAGTCTATTGAAACTCACATCAAGAGATTCCAAACGACTATTTGGGAGAACATATGAAGTAAGTTGCATATCTGTGAATTTGTTGTGTGAAAGATTCAGACTTATAAGGCCATCATCCCATGTCTCCAATATCCATTTGGGTATAATCCCGTCTATTACGTTGCATGAAAGGTCCAATATTTGGACATGATTAAGATGCATCAAGAATCTTGGAATTGTTGTCATGTTGCAAGACATAAGTCCTAACATCAAGAGTTTAGGTAGTACGGGCATGGTGGGTTCACTGCCTTCGCTGTCCAGGACATACAACTTGTTGTTTGAGAGATCCAGGTTATAAAGTTTTCTTAACTTCCAAAGCGAAATCAATTGTACTAAACCTGTTAAGTTGTTTGTGTGAAGATCCAGGTCCACCAAACTTCTGAGTTCAAAGAATGATGCAGGGATCTGTCCACTAATTTGATTTTCACTCAAAGAAACAATTCTCATGCGTGAATATGTTGTATCAAACTCTTGTATTGGTCCAGAAAGCTTGTTTAGTGAAAGATCCAACTGTAACATGGCTGGAGATGTGAATAGATATGTTGGAATCTCTCCTGCAAATACAGTTTAGCTCTTAAGTAGTGAAGTTGACAAAATGAATATTTGCAAAAAAATAAACCAAGAGCGGTGATATGTTTTCTAGAGAACCTTAAGCATACAAAGCTAACCTTGTTATCTCTGAAAGATTTACCAATGTTTGAGACGACAATCTTCAAAGGCCAAATGTTTTAACTAGTGCTAGGAATTAGAGTGGCTATGCCTTAAAGAAATTTTCTTGTATAATTGTTTCTAGTATGTGTCCCTAAGAGTGCATGTTGTATTGGAACTTAGATGAATACACTAACAAGGAGGAGAAGATATATTTTCGTATAGTTGTTTTCTTAATCAAGATTGTTATGGATGCAAATTTTCTCTATTGATAGCCCAAGGGGCATATATATATTACACAAGACTGCTTGGTGTACAAGGAAAGAAAACATAGCTTAATAGGACTCCTACACCTAGTACTAATACTCCTTAACAAAGATCATGATTAACCGAATATTTCCACATTGTATAAAATTAGAATATCAGCACACACATTGTATGGAATAGCCTGGAAAGCATCTCTGAGAATTATTAACAAATTTTTGTAGAATTTCATTTATCTTTTCTCGATAGTTTTACTTTAGAAATCCTGACCTATATGTTTTTTAATGTTCTTATTAGGTACTGGAAAGAAGTGTTAATGAAAGCACTATTATCTTTTAGTAAAAATAGCAAGACTCATACTTGGGGTATATGGCAAGGTAAATAAACATGATATCCATTAAATTAGCAGTAAAAAATCATATGGCAAGGTAATGATATCTACAACCTTGGAGTTGTTGTCCCCTTTTTATGTTGGATAGGTAGTGTGGTAGTTGACACTGATTTTTAATCACATTGTTCTCCTTTTCTTTTTTATACAGAATTTTCATGTGGATCAAAATTAAGGTCATAATAAGTTATAGGTTTAGTAATATAGTTGGTTGCACAAATTTAAATTATCAATTCACACTATTTCCTTTTTTAGTAGATAGTGAATTTCGTTTGGATAAAAATAGAAGGCAGAAATCAGTTATAGGTTCTAATTGTAGTAGCTTGCACAAACTTCTTTTTTCTCTTTTGATCTTCTGCACTGTTTTTGTTTGTAAGGGTGATTGATGACATGCTTAGGGATTCTAAAGTCATTTGCTAACAATAGCATATGGTATCTATTTATTTATACTCAAAATTTAGCACAGTTCTCATAAGAGTTTGATCTTATGTGTTATTGGTACTATTCCTCACCAGTTTACCATCGGTTAGGAGCAAATATCATAGTTATTGTTCATGGCAAAGAGATGCATGTGTTGATTTTTGTTATTTGTTTTTATTCTATCCACGATGTAAATAATTAGGTTGTGAATTGAATCTTACCTCTAAGATCATTCTGCGAAAGATCCAGATAAATCAGTTGAGTCAAGTTCATAATTGTACTTGGTATTCTGCCAGAAAACCTGCAGGCTGTTAATACTAATACTGTCAATTTGCTGAGATGTCCAAAATCTGTTGTTATTGGACCTGATAATTCACTATAAGAAATTTCCAATCTTCTTAGTTTCTTGAGATTGCCAATCGAAGATGGTATTGTCCCAGAGAAGGCACTATCAGAGATTCTCAATGAAGTCAACTTGTTGAGGTTTCCAATTGATGATGGTATTTGTCCAACAAAGCCACATTCAGTAATCTCCAAACTTGTCAAGTTGGTGAGGTTTCCAATCATCGGGGGCATTATCTTGGAGGAATAGCAATCAGAGAGGTGCAAGCTTGTCAAGTTCTTAAGGCTTCTAATCCATGAGAAAAATGGTCCTAACTCTCCTGAAAATTGAGCAAAAGAGAGCTGCAAAATTTGCAAGGAGTTGATCTTGTTGAACAATAAATCAGTTGGCTCCATAGAAATTGATCTTCCAGCAAAACCTAGCTCCCTCAGAGACAGGAGATTGCTAAAAGAGCTCAGCCTGACACCAGAGAAATTAGTGGACTGCAGGCACAAAGTCTCCAAAGAAGCCCCACTTGGAAATTCTGGTAAATACCCTAAGAGTTGTTTGTTGTGTGACACATCAAGGACTCTTATATTCTTGAGTTGAAATATTGTCTGAGGAAACCAACCACTGAAATTGTTATAGCTGAGTTGAAGAACACTTAAATTGAGAAAATCCGTGAAGAATTCAGGAACTGCACCAGAAATTCCACCGTTAAGCTTGAGGTTGACCACAGTAAGGGATCGAAGACTTGACAGAGAGGTGTGGATTGGACCATGGAGTTGGCAGTACACCATGCTAAGAATCTGAATATGGGGGACAGCTATACCTAGACCACTGCTCCACCCCTCTCCGCTACTAGATATGTCCACTCCATCAAGGTACAACTCCCTCAGATTGGTGAGGTTTGCCAGTAAGATCTCAAAGCTGGGCTCTCGTAACACCAGAAAGTTGTAGCCATCCAAGATAGAATAGATATTTGTGATTTCATCAGATTCAATATTATGCAGTGAAGAAAGATCCAATGATACGAGGTTCGTGAGTTTGCCGATGGGGAGAGGAATCTGACCGTAGAAGCCTGAATAAGAAAGATTGAGGTGAGTGAGCTTGGATAGCCTCTCGAAACCAACTGCCGGAATGTGAGATCCACCAAAATCGTTCATGCTGAGGTCGAGGTAGCGTAGGGAGGTGAGGTTGAAGAGCGCGGCATGGCACCTGTAGCTGTAGAGGCCACGGCCGCCGAGGTCAAGAACGGTGACGCTGCCGCCTCCGCCAGATACGCCATCATCACAGCGAACGCCCTCCCAGCTGCAGCAGTCGGTACCAGGTTGCCATGATGGCAGGGTGGTGGTGGAGTAGTCGAAGATGAAGGACTGCTTTAGTTCGAGAAGTGCTGCAGCCTGGTCTGGATGGCAGTAAGAAGAATCTCTTGTATTACCATGGCCGTGGCCATGAGAAGATGTGGCTAGCCAGAATAGTTGGATCACTATGAATAGAGGAAGTAGGTGTGTAGCATGAGGCATCGGTTCGTTTCCGAACTGCAACCAGGCTCCTGAGAATGATATAGAACATAGCACCATCTCTCTTTGCAAGAAGCCAGAGTGTTCATTTTCTTGTTCTGAAACGCATGTGTTTGTTTTTCCTAAAGTGGGCCAACAGATGTTGTGCCATCCTGCAGTAATGTTATTAATCATGATGTTGATGACTTTGAACTCTGACCAAGTCTTCGGTCTCAAGCTTCAAAGATCAGTTCAGAATTAATATGACGTGTTTGTTTTCTTCTTAGAAGGACGTGTTTGTTTTTCTTAACGAGAGCCAATAATGGTGTCATGGTGGAAGAACACTCCTAACGACCGAATCTGATGACTTTGAGGCCAAGCCACTACAGCCAAGTCTTGAGTCTCGCGCTTTAGAGATCAAGTCAGAATTTCTGACGGGCTAAGAGGGCGTACAGGTCAGTACATATTTTTCTTATGAGAGCCCAGTCCAATGTTGAGTGACAGATAATTATAATAAAGCGCATGTGAAGAATTTAGGGGATCTCTTGGATTATCTTCTTGGCCTCAACATCAAGTTGTTGGGTTGCATATATAAAAATACCTACAGCATCTCATTTTCCTTGACATCGCAGATTGTTTTCTCTGCCAAGAGCCCAAGACTGACTAGCTTTCAGAACAATGGCATTTTCAACTGGAAGCCCATGATTTTGATATCTGGAGACTTGCAGTAAAAAAAGGAAAACGTGATACTGCCATTCAGAATCAGCGTAAATTGCATGTTCATTTCTGTTAACCAATATTGTTCAGGTTATTTTTAAAATCAAGCAGAACAACTTATTACAATCACATCCAGCATAATTCAATCAGAATGGTATGTTTGGCCGCATCAACTATTCGATCAGACACTGGAATGCAAATTACACTATGTCTCCATGTTTTGTCGGGATTATGGTAATTATGGATTTATGGTAGTTTGGCATTCCTTGGCGTGATGAGCCTTCAACTGGAGACGGAAGCTTCCGTTATAGGCATTCTTCTCAAGCATCTATCATAAAAAATATAAAAACAGAGAAATGCAGCATAAGTCTTTTATGTAAAGAAAATGGCTATATGCCTGTCCGTTTGGTTTTAGCAATCTCCATTGGCATGATGTTGATATAGAATGACGAAAAAACAGTTAGCATGATGCTAACATGATTTATACCCCTGGCACCCTCCATTTTCTTTGATTTCAGTATTGTGTGGACGAATATCACAAATGCTCCGAGGAATGTGTATAAACTAGACTTGTACCATGGAGCACAATCCCTTTATGGAGTAGGTTCCTCTCGACATCAACGGGAAAAAAAAAGTTCCTCTTGAATCGAATCGGTAGCAGAGGGCAGTACAAGATCGAAGCCACTGATCTGTGTACTAAGCTCACATCTTCAGTCAGGGAATGTGGAAGAAGATGCTGAACGCCATTAACTGGGAGGGTCTTGCAGCTCTGCAATTGGAACGTGAAGGTGAAGCACGCACTGGTGCAGCATTACATGAACAGATGTACATATTACATGCAGGGGCCAGCCGGCCAGAGCAGTAGTTTGTACGTGAACAAGATGGATCCTTGTGCATTTGCTCAAGTTCAGCAGAGTGATCATTTCAGGCTTGACTCCAACAAAAGCGAACTTTCTGAGTTCAGTTTTCCAATGTTGTTACCCAAACACGACAGTTTCAAAATGTTGCCAGTAGCGCGCGCGCACGCCTGTTGTCTATGTCGTGTCCAGCCCGCACACCCTCTCACGGGCTTAACCTGGCCACAAATGACCTGTGTACGCGCACCATTACCTGGGCCCTCGCCGATGCCTCGCAAGAAAGAAGAAGGGAAAAAAAATGTCTCTCAGCAGAGTGCGGTGAAAAAAACAGGCGTGCCCGCGTCCTTCCTCGCCGTCGACGACGATGACGGCAACGGCATCCACATCCGCGGCACTATCAGGCTGCCCGGCGACCTGTGACGGCGACGATATTTACTCCAGGTACGGCGACCCCTCGCCGGAGCTCCCTGAGGTGCCGCGGCCTTGTACGGGATCGGATCCCACGAGGTAAATATATCTTGTCTCGTCTCATCTGCTAAGGATTTCAGTTTGGGCACGGTCCTCTAGCCGCAACCCTGTTAATCAATATCGTGGCTGATTAATTTAGGTTCAGCAAGTACAAGGCAGCAGTAGTTCAGAGCTCGGCCAAAATCTGTTTCAGTTCAGGTACCCAACCAACTGATGCAGCCATGTCATTTGGTGCCATATTTTAGCATCATGTGCGACATCATGATTATTTTGTTACAGAGTGGTGTTCCGTGAAGCACTGAATATCGCAGCTCGTTTTCACAATATGATCAATTTGGGTTGTAGCTCATTATCCCGCATCACGGTAAACAATCACAGATCAATTTCAGAGATGCGACCCAAACTGTGTTTTTGCAGTGACAGGGAATACTAGCAATCTCTGAACTCAAGCCCAGAACAGAAGCCCAGGAGCTACTACGACAATCAGTTGATCAACATTCCATCACAATGATAGCAAGCTCTCGATATCTGAATTTCTGAGCAAAATGGGAGACTCTGCAGCTAAAATAAATTCAAGTTGTGTTTGTTTCCGTTTGATTTTTATTTATTTTTGGCTAAAGTCAAGTTGAACAACTTCCTGTTAGAACCTATTAAAAACAAAATTATCATCTTTGGCCCGCAAATCTTAGGGCATAGTAGTGCTAAACAAGAGAGGACACAACTGGAGTGTACTCTAGGCAGGAATGTTGAGACTGCTAGGGAAACAACAGCCAGGGCGGTCCGAGATCTGGAATTGGGCGTCAGCACTGCAAGATGCAGATAATGACAGTTGTAGGCGACGACAAGGGGGACACTGATGTGGCATCAGTATCATAGATGCATTCTCGAGGACAATGCTAGCCTCAGTTTTCTAGGATTAGAGCATCACCCTTCTAATTAATTGATTGTAGCAAGTAACACTAGAAATTGAGCAATCACCTTTGATCTTCTGTATAAGCATTACAATGTGCTAATAACATTACATAAACATGACAGTACACAAGTTATGATAGATGATAAGAGATAAGGATGAGTATATTGGGTGACATATTAGGATACTACCACTCGAGTAATAGCATAAATGTGCAGACTGTCCGACTTGTATCTTCAGACCATGTTCACACAATCCGAAACCATTTGCCGACTTTACCCCATTTCATGAGAATACCTCCTGTAAATCCAATGCCAAAGCCCACCCCGACAAAGAGAAACAAAATAACATCAACATGATCTCCGGGTATGCTTACTTGTGCCTCATTTGGACTACTTGAACTGCCACATGGTTTGGACAAGGGTAGTCCACACAACCCTGCATTTCCTTCATATGAACTGTTCTCGAATGTGGCAAACTGACGTGATAGTGGTATCCTTCCATCCAACTTGTTTTCACACAGATTTAGGGTGCCAAGAAATGTCAAATCTGTTAGCTCTTGTGGAATCTCCCCAGAAAGCTTGTTCCATGACAGATCTAGTGATTCCAACTGATGCATTTCACCCATTTGCGGTGGAATCCTACCCGTAAATGCATTATGTGACATGCTCAGTATATGGAGAGAAACTAACTTTCTAACTGATTCAGGAATGTCACCATCCAATGCATTATTTGAGAAGTCGATTGCGGTTAAGGCAGTCAAGACTTTCTCAAATGTCATATATTGCCCTTTGTATGTGATTGCTACAGTATCATGGTAGTATTCAGCGGTGTACAGAGTCCCATGACCTAAACTATTTCCTGTACCGTCGAACTTTGCCATCATAGATGTCAACCTCTCAAACCATCGTGGATCCAAATTACCAGACAAGTTGTTTGAGGCTAAATCAATGATTTGTAACTTTGAGAAATATTCCTGAAATTTCGTATTTGTGGGAGGATAAGAAAGTGATCCGTAGAACTGGTTGGATCTCAAAACAAGGACATGCAGATTGGAAAGCATACCCAACCAAGATGGAAAAGTATCAACTATCTGGTTGTTTCCAATATCAAGAACCTCCAAGTTAATGAAGTTGGAAAGAGACATGGGTAGATGCCCTTGAATATTATTGCCATGTAAATCTATTGTTTGAAGATTACAGTTCGCACTTACTTTATAGGGAAACGTGCCCTCAAAGTTGTTCTCCCTCAGATTTAATACAACCAAGTTGCTATGTTCAATCAGGCATGCTGGTATTACCCCACTGAAGTTGTTATATGACATGTCAAGGACTTCAAGGCTGTTAGCATCACAAACTGAATGAGGTATATGCCCACTTATGTTATTTTTGGACAATTTGAGATAAGCAGTTTGGTGAAGGTAAGCAGTGAAGTTTGGCATAACAGCAGAGAATCTATTGTTTGAATAATCCAAGAATTGAGAATAAGTGTTAATTGTTGTCAACAGATTTGGCATCGGCAGCTGGCCTTGAAGTCTATTGGAACTCAGATCAAGAGATTCCAACCGTCTGCATGGGAGAACATATGAAGTGACTTGCATATGTGTGAATATGTTGTTTGAAAGATTTAATCGTGTAAGGCTATCATACCACGTCTCCCATATCCATTGGGGTATAGTGCCATGTATTTTATTGCTCGAAAGGTCCAATGTTTGGATATGATTAACATGCATCAAGAAATGAGGAATTTTTGTCATGTTGCAATACACTAGTCCTAACACCGAGAGTTTAGGTAGCAAGGGCACTGTCAATTTATTGCCTTCTTCATCCAAGATAGATAATCTATTGTTTGAGAGATGCAATGAATTGAGCTTTCGTAACTCCCAAAGTGAACTCAACTGTAGGAAACCTCTTAAGTTGTTTGAGCTAAGATCCAGGCCCACCAAACTTTTGAGTTGAAAGAATGATGCAGGAATTTGTCCACTTATTTTATTATCATCCAAAGAAACCCTTTTCAACTGTGAATATAGTGTATTAAACTCTTGTATCGGACCAGAAAATTGGTTTGATGAAAGATCCAACCATAAAATTGCTGATGACGTGAATAGTGATGTTGGAATCTCGCCTGCAAATAGAGTTAAAACCCCATTAATATCATGCTGGAGACAATAAATCACACATTCCGCAGAATCTCAAGAATTGAGTGATATTCCTGAGAGGATGGTAAACCATCCAAATTTGATGTTGGTATCTATGAGCGATGGGCACTCAACATAGCACCTTAACATGTCATGCATTTATGGCAAATTGACATGCCACACAAAATGACTTGTGTGGTGTGCCTAAGTGGAGAATAAAGCATATAATTTTCAGTATACTATGAGGCATATGATGAGAAGAATGTCAGCTTGATTCTACACACTCTTTTGTCTCTTGACCATGCAATCTTTGATGTTTGTCCAGCTAGGGTTATAGGAGGAGATGAAAGTAGCAGCATGGTAAATATGGTGGGAACAGTGGCAACACACTCATGGTGGACAAGTGCAAGCCCCAAATTGCTCGACAATGATGATCAAAGCTATAGCTTTTTTTACGATATATATCAGTGATATATATAGTCCATAATGCTTGCAAGGCAAAGGAAAAAATCATGCACTGTCAAGGGACGCAACTAGAGGCGGACACTTGCGGACCATCTGAAATCCAACATTAATGTTGATTATGCTAATCAACATGAAGGAGCGACAGGTATAGTCTTAAGAGATGACAAGGGGTGGGTGGGGGGTGTTATAGCAGCTGTGCACAACAAGTAGATGTCTGTAACAAGTGCAAAAATGGTAGTAGCCTTGACTCTTCATCACGGAATCATGTTGTCTCTCTCGTCTGACTATAATCACCTTGTGATTCAACCTGATTGTATGGCAGCGATGGCAACAATGTTGAATGGTGGACAGTCGAGCATACTAGTGGTGATGATATGACAACTGCCATATAATATTTTCGTTAAGGTGATCGTTCAACATTGTGCAGAAAACCACACGTGGTGGCCCATATCAATTGCGAGACAACGACAAACTTTGATGGATATTGTGAGTTTATGGCTAGCTAACAAATTAAAATCCAGGTTGATTAGAAAAAAAATCATGACAGAGAGATGCAGGGGTTTATATTCGGTTTTCGTTCTTATTTGATTTGGTCCATGAATACTTGGGTTATGAAATGAAACTTACCACTAAGGACATTATGCGAAAGTTCCACATAAATCAGTCGAGTTAAGTTGACAATTGAACTCGGTATTCTAGAAGAAAACCTGCAGCCCGCGAATACTAAGACCTTCGGCCTGCTGAGATGTCCAATATCTGTTGCTATTCGACCTGATAAGACACTATGAGAGATTTCCAAACTTCGTAGTTTCTTGATATTTCCAATTGAAGATGGTAAAGTGCTAGAGAAGTCACAATTAGAGATTCTCAAGAAAGTCAACTTCTTGAGGTTGCCAATTGATGATGGTATTTGCCCAGGGAAGCCACAATTCATAATTTCCAAAATTGTCAAGTTGGCGAGGTTGCCAATCATCGGGGGCATTATCTTGGGGGAATACCACTCATAGAATCCCACACTTGTCAAGTTCATAAGGCTACTAATCCATGAGAAAAATGGCCTTAACTCTCCAGAAAATTGTGAAAAAGAGAGCTGCAAATGTTGCAAAGAGTTGGTGCTTGTTGAACAATAAATCAGTAGATTCCATGGAAATTGACCTTCTATCAAAACCTAACTCCCACAGAAACAAGAGGTTGCTAAAAGAGCTCAGCTTGATACCAGAGAAATTAGTAGACCGCAGATTCAAAATCTCCAAAGAAGTCCCATTTGGAAATTCGGGTAAATGCCCCGAGAGTTCATCATTGTTTGACACATCAAGTACCCTTATATTATTGACTTGAAAGATTGTCCGGGGAAACCAACCACTGAAACTGTTATAGGTGAGTTGAAGAACAATTAAATTGGGAAAGTCCGCGAAGAATTCAGGCACCATACCATAAATATAATTATACTTCAGGTTGATCGTGGTAAGGGACTGGAGATTTGACAGGGAGGAGTGTATCGGTGTCGGTGTACTAGAGTAGGGGTACCCTAGTATCCCGAACTTGTGCACGGGCAGTCGCAGCATCCCGCGGCAAGGCTTGCCGGGTGACCGCCAAGGTCCTCCGTGGTTCCTTTGGAGCCATTCAAGAACAAAGTATCCAAGCCAAGGAGACAAGACCCCGGCAAGAGGAGCTTGCCGGAAAGGCCACCCAAGGCATCTCAAGGAACTTGCCGCGACGTGTCGCGCGTCCCGGCAAGGCCCGGTGAGCGACAAGCTCCCGGACGCGACAAGACAACGACCGCGGCAAGGCGCTTGCCGCGACAAGCCACCACTCTATGCCCGCGCTTCAGCACATCCACCAACGAGTCGCTTTGGGACCCTTCCAGGCGTGCGTGGCGGGAGGCTGTGCAGCCAGCGGTGCGCGGTGGCAAGCGGCTGACAAGTTTGCCATCGTGGCGAGCGGTGGCGTCCCTGACGGTCCCTTTTGCATTGTTTAGGCGACACAGACGGGCATTTAATACCCTTGTCCCCTGCCGTCAGGGTTAGATATGATACACTGTAGCAGGTAGCTGTACCTACCGCAGCATCTTTCCATTTTTACCCTTGTCTACGTTGCCACTTGTCGGTGACCCCTTGAGCATATAAAAGGAGGCCCATGCGCAACGTAGAGGGGTGTTCGAGAAAAACAGAACACTCACGCTCGGTCTCGTTAGCTGCTGGTGTGTACTGTAGCACTCAGCGCTCCCGAGCAAGAACTCAATACAAACCACAAAGCAGGAGTAGGGTTTTACGCATCCGTGCGGCCCAAACCTGGGTAAACCGCTCGCGTGCTTCGCCTCGATCCGCTCTTCGCGCGACCTCCGCCACCACCAAACCGAAAGGGACTCGGTCCGCCGGTCCCATAGGTGCCCGTGGATCAGTACCCCGGCATCTTTGGCGTGCCAGGTAGGGGGCGTCGAGGTTGTGTGAACCAGATCCGGCGTTCACGCGAGCTAGATCTTCATCATCTTCATCGACATGCCGCCGAAGAAGAAGGTTTCGGAAGCGGCTGCTCCGTCCACGCCGAACCCACCACCGCAGCACCTTTATGATACACTGTAGCAGGTAGCTGTACCTACCGCAGCACCTTTCCATTTTTACCCTTGTCTACGTTGCCACCTGTCGGTGACCCCTTGAGCATATAAAAGGAGGCCCATGCGCAACGTAGAGGGGGTTAGCTAGTTCAGAGAACACTCACGCTCGGTCTTGTTAGCTGCTGGTGTGTACTGTAGCACTCCGCGCTCCCGAGCAAGAACTCAATACAAACCACAAAGCAGGAGTAGGGTTTTACGCATCCGTGCGGCCCGAACCTGGGTAAACCGCTCGCGTGCTTCGCCTCGATCCGCTCTTCGCGCGACCTCCGCCCCCGCCGAACCGAAAGGGACTCGGTTCGCCGGTCCCATAGGTGCCCGTGGATCAGTACCCCGGCATCTTTGGCGCGCCAGGTAGGGGGCGTCGAGGTTGTGTGAACCAGATCCGGCGTTTACGCGAGCTAGATCTTCATCATCTTCATCGACATGCCGCCGAAGAAGAAGGTTTCGGAAGCGGCTGCTCCGTCCGCGCCGAACCCACCACCGCCGGAGCAAACGGCTGATGGGGTAGGCTCCGGCGGAAGAACGGGCGTCGACGAGGGAGCTCACGGTGCTGCCAGGTTCAAGGACAAGGCTGCACTGCCCATCGGCGGCGTAGCCGGCTCCCACAACGACCGAGCGCACTCCAAGACCTCGGCGTCCGTACATGCACCGCGCCCATCTCAGGAGGCGCGGGACCGGCAGCGTCATGGTGCTCATAGTACCATGCGCTTGCTTGACCAAGATCGAGCTGGTGGATCTCGAAGTGCTCAAGACCACCATGCACGCCAACCTGCTGGCGCGAGCGAGACACGGTCGCCTGGACGGGATACTGCTCCTTCTAACATAGTTAGAAGTCCGAGCATATCCCGCTCCTCGCACCGTTCGCCACCACCACCCGCCACTGCAGCAGAAGCTTTGGCGCGAGCTCAACTGCTCCTGGACTACCCTCCAACGGCAGACAAGATCGACGACTGGAGGGCCACCATTTAGAGTCTCATTGGCTTCGCCAACGGCGACACTCAACGGCAGCCGAGCACGTCGCAGCCGCAGCCAGTCAGCCAGGCACGAGCCGGTGGCGACAAGACCGGTGGGGGTGCAACCTCTGTGCACTCTCCACCCCGAAGGCCAAGATCGCCGACTCTCCGGATCCACCTCGACAGCGACTCCACCGCGTCATCGGATCCACGAGCTCGCCGCGATCAGCGCCAAGTTCTTCACGAACGACAGCAAGAAGACGCTCGTACTCGCATCGAGCGCCGAAGAGAAGCGCGACGTCAATCAGACCAGCGCGCTGAGCCCTCTGTCGACATGCATGCGCCAGGGGAACCAGGCGACTTGCCGTACGCGGTAGGTTGCCCTGCGTTTACCTGTGAGCTGCGGCAAGTCCAGTGGCCCATCATGAAGAATTTCAAACCAGACGTGCCAGAGAAGTACGACGGCAAGTCGCATCCGTTGGAGTTCCTCAGCATCTACGCCATCGCGGTGCAGGCTGCCGAGGGGCGGGACGACAAGATCCTTGCCAACTACTTCCTGCTGGTGCTCAAGCCCAATGTCAGGTCCTGGCTCATGCACTTGCCGGACAACTCCATATCCTCTTGGGCAGACCTATGCCATCAGTTTGTCGGCGCCTTTACAGGCGGCCACAAACCTCACGGCCAAGAGAGTGACCTTCATCTGCTCGCCCAGAAGGAAGGAGAACCCCTGCGCAAATACATTCAGAGATTCAGCCGTGTACAGCACAACATCCCAGATGTCCACCCCGCCGCGGTCATCAGCGCGTTCCATCAGAACGTGCGTAACCGCATGATGCGGGAGGAGATGGCGATGTGCAAGATCAGAGACGTCAGTGAGCTGTATGCCCTGGCCGACAAGTGTGCACGTGCTGAGGAAGGGAGGAAACTCCCTGGAGAGAATACAGGAGTAGGAGGATCTGACAGTGAGGATGCTGCCCCGGCAAAGAAAAACCGGCGGTGGAACAGGAGGAAGAAAGGCAAAGATGTGCTAGTCGTTGAGTAGTCCGGCAACGAAGGTGGCGCCAAGAAAGCCAAAGTTGGTAGCTCCGGCAAGGAGATTGCCGCATGCACCAACTGTCAGGCTGTGGCGGTCGCCGACAAGCAGGACGGCACCGACAAGCAGTACTGCAAGATTCACCGCACCAAGGGCCATGACCTCCAGAGCTGCAAGAAGGTCGAGCAGCTTGTCCAGCAACAAAAGGCTGAGTACGAGCGACGAGACAAGGAGAGGGCCCAAGGAGGCGCTGGAGAATCTGGTAAGAAGCGCGCCGGCCGGGGAGGACACCGCGGCAAGGCCAAGCAGCGGCAAGGAGACAGACCCCCCCGCGGCCGCGACAAGGATGAAGATGACGACGACGACGAAGACATGGATGATGTCGAGACCAGTGAGCAGGAGTTCCAAAAAGCCACAGAGGTCTTGTGCGTTGACGGGGGTGCTTCTCTGCATACTTTGCACCGCCAACTCAAGCAGTGGGTGCGAGAAGTCAATGCAGCAGAACCACCCGTCGAATCACGCAAGCTTCTGAAATGGTCCAGCACGCCTATCATCTTTGATATTGAGGACCACCCTGATCGCACAACTGCGGTCGGGTGTTTGCCGATGTTGGTTTCACCAACTATCCGCAACCTCAAGGTCACTAAGATGCTAGTTGACGGCGGGGCCGGCTTGAACCTGATCTCCTCCGCTGTACTCCAGAAACTCCAGATCCCTGACAGCGAGCTTGAAGAGACCGGCACATTCCAAGGAATCAACCCGAGAAGGAGCAAGCCGAAGGGGAAGGTCACATTGCCAGTAACATTTGGCAGCGAGCTGAACTTCAGGACTGAGAGGGTCACTTTTGACGTTGCCGATATTCCATTACCTTACAATGGGATACTTGGCCGTCCAGCACTCGCCAAGTTCATGGCAGCCTCTCACTACGCATACAACATGCTAAAGATGCCAGGCCCGATAAGCGTCATCTCTGTCCCCGGCGACAAGAAGGATGCTCTTATCTGCGCCGACAAGATCTACCGGGAAGCGGCAGCCGCAGCAGATCGCAAGTCACTTGCCGTTGAAGCTCCTGGGGGGAAGAAGACCAAGTCCGGCAAGAGTTCTGATGCCCACTCCGGCAAGCGCACCTCTTCGGAGTGCTGCGCTGCCGTCGAGGACGCACCATCGAGCTCCACCGGCAAGTGTAAGAAGACAATGGCAGCTCCACCAGAAACGAAGAAGGTGTCCGCCAAGGAGGACGGCACTGGTGGTACCTTCACCATCAGTGCCACTCTCGACCCTAAATAGGAAAGCGCGCTCATTGCTTTCCTGCGGGCGAACGTCGACGTGTTTGCGTGGCAACCGTCTGACATCCCCGGTGTTCCCAGGAAAGTAATTGAGCACCATCTTGCCGTTTGTCCTCATGCGCGGCCCGTCAAACAGAAGGTCAGGAAGCAAGCAGTGGAGCGCCAAGAATTCATCGCAGAAGAGATCAAGAAGTTGGAAGCAGCAGGCCTTGTCAGAGGAGTGCTCCATCCTACGTGGTTGGCCAATCCTGTAGTCGTGCGCAAGGCGAACGGGAAATGGAGACTTTGTATCGATTTTACCGATGTTAACAAAGCTTGTCCCAAAGACCCATTTCTTTTGCCGCGCATTGACCAGATTGTTGACTCCACAGCCGGATGTGATTTGTTTTCATTTCTTGACGCATACTTAGGATATCATCAGATCTTCTTGGCAGAAGAAGATGAGGAGAAGACCGCATTTATTACTCCATGTGGCACATACTATTTCATACGGATGCCTTTCGGATTAAAAAATGCTGGTTCAACATTTGCAAGAGTAGTCCATGTCGCTCTCGAGCCACAAATACACAGAAATGTGGAAGCCTACATAGATGACATAGTGGTCAAGAGCAAGGACAAGGCAACTCTGATCCAAGATTTAGACGAGACCTTTGCAAATCTGCGCAAAATTAGCCTCAAGCTCAACCCAGAGAAGTGTGTGTTTGGAGTCCCCTCCGGCAAGCTTCTCGGGTTCTTCGTGTCTCAGCGGGGAATTGAAGCCAATCCCGACAAGATCAAGGCCATTGAGCAGATTGAAGCACCAAAGCGCGTTAAGGATGTACAAAGACTTGCCGGTTGCGTGGCTGCTCTCAGCAGGTTTATCTCTAGGTCTGCCGAGCGCGCCCTGCTGTTTTTCAAATTATTGAAAAAGGCAGGTCCAATGAAATGGACTCCGGAAGCGGAGGCTGCGCTGCAAGACTTGAAGAGATATCCGTCCTCCCCTCCAATACTTGTCGCACCTAAGCCACAAGAGAAGTTGCTGCTGTATATAGCGGCAACCAATCAAGTGGTTAGTGCTGCGTTAGTAGCAGAGAGGGAGGCGGATGACGAGCCAGCAACCACGGCAAGCACATCCAGCGACAAGCAGGTGGCTTCCCCGACAAGCTCTGGTCCTGACAAGGATGGATCTGCGCAGATGCGGGAGGAGATACAGAAGAAAATGGTGCAGCGCCCAGTTTACTTTGTTAGTTCCCTTCTGCAGGGGGCTAGGTCAAGGTACTCTGGCGTGCAGAAATTGCTTTTCGGCCTTCTCATAGCCTCGAGAAAGCTGCGCCATTACTTCCAAGCACATGAGATCACAGTTGTCACTCGCTTTCCGCTGAAGAGGATACTACAAAATCCAGAAGCGACAGGCAGGATTGTTGAGTGGGCACTGGAACTGTCAAGCTTTAGCCTCAAGTTTGAAAGTACTTCAACTATCCAAAGCAGAGCATTGGCAGAATTTATAGCAGAATGGACGCCAACACCAGATGAAGAAATTCCAGAAATGAGCATCCCCGTCAAGGAAGCAGGCAAAGAGTGATTGATGTACTTTGATGGTGCCTTTTCGCTGCAAGGCGCCAGCGCTGGTGTGCTGCTTGTCGCACCCACCGGAGAGCACCTCAAGTACGTAGTCCAGATGCACTTTCCCAAGGAGCAAGCAACAAACAATACTGCAGAGTATGAAGGCTTGCTTGCCGGTCTCAGGATCGCGGCGGACCTTGGGATCAAGAAGCTCATTGTCAGGGGTGACTCGCAGCTTGTCGTCCGCCAAGTAAACAAGAGTTATCAGAGTCTGTTGATGGAAGTTTACGTCGATGAAGTGAGAAAGCTAGAAGAGCACTTTGACGGCCTACAAATGGAACATGTTCCAAGAGCTCAGAACGCCATTGCCGATGGCCTGTCAAAGTGCGCCGCACTTAAGTTACCTGTGGAACCAGGGATCTTTGTGCTCAAGCTGACTCAACCGTCCGTAACGCCATCAACTGGATAGAGCAAGAAGAGGAAGTTGACTTCTGGTGACTATTTACCGGCAGAGCTTCCCGAAGCCGCCGCCAAGAAGGTCCCCAAGATCAACGCCAAGAGCGCTGAGGAGCAGTCTGCTCCGGCAAGCCCTAGGGTTTGTTCCGTTGAAGAAGAAGCTCCCGACAAGTTTTGCTCCGGCAAGCTTGCCGGGGAACGTCAATCTCCGGCAGAGCCGCAGGTTCTCGCCGTAGAAGCGGATGTTCCCGCAGCAGCAGATTTGCCTTTAGTCCTTGTTGTCGAGCCACAAGCTCCAGCATGGGCGCAGCAGATTGTCCGTTTCCTTCAGACAGGAGAACTTCCCGAAGAGCAAGAAGCGGAAAGAGTAGCCCGGCAGTCAAGTATGTACCAGTTTGTCGACAGGACACTGTACAGAAGAAGACTCAACGGAGTGAAATTAAAGTGTATTCACCGGGAAGACGAACAAAAGCTGTTGGCAGAGATACATGGAGGCATATGTGGTCACCACATTGGCGCAAGAGCACTTGTTGACAAAGCATTCCGGCAAGGTTTCTTTTGGCCGACAGCCCTCCAAGATGCAACTGCACAAGTAACCAAGTGTGAAGCGTACCAGTTCCATTCCAAGCAGATACACCAACCAGCTCAAGCTCTCCAGACGATCCCTTTATCCTGGCCATTTTCGGTCTGGGGGCTCGACATCCTCGGCCCGTTTCCCCGAGCAGTCGGGGGCTTTGAGTACTTGTACGTTGCGATCGACAAGTTCACAAAGTGGCCGGAAGTGGAACCAGTGAGGAAGGTGACAGCACAGTCAGCAGTCAAGTTCTTCAGGTCGATTGTTTGCCGCTTCGGGATCCCTAACAGGATAATCACCGACAACGGTACGCAATTCACGAGCCGCACCTTCATGCAGTACGTCCAAGATCTTGGCGCCAAGGTCTGCTTCGCTTCTGTTGCTCACCCGAGAAGCAACGGTCAAGCGGAGAGGGCAAATGCTGAAGTGCTGCGCGGGCTCAAGACCAGAACTTTCGACAAGCTGCATAAGTGCGGAAGAAACTGGATCGAGGAGCTGCCGGTGGTTCTTTGGTCGATCAGGACGACACCAAATCGAGCCACTGGCCAGACACCTTTCGCTCTAGTCTATGGAGCAGAGGCAGTTCTCCCCACGGAACTCGTATACGGGTCACCTCGAGTGCTCGCTTATGATGAGCTTGAGCAAGAGCAGCTGCGACAAGATGACGCGCTGCTCCTTGAGGAAGACCGTCTTCAGGCTGCTGTGCGAGCTGCTCGCTACCAGCAAGCTTTGCGCCGCTACCATAGCCGCAAAGTTAATGCCAGAAGTCTCGAGGAAGACGACCTTGTTCTTCGGCGTGTTCAATCCGCCAAGAATTCCAACAAGTTGACGCCGAAGTGGGAAGGCCCTTACCGGGTGAAACGAGTCACTAGGCCTGGCGCTGTCCGCCTTGAGACCGAAGATGCCATTCCGGTGAGCAACTCCTGAAATATTGAGCATCTTCGTAAGTTTTACCCGTAAGACGCGGTTGCCGGAACTTGTTCCGGCAACCACCTTTTGTACAAATCTTGCCGCTGTTGCATGTAATCCTTTGTACAAAGCCGGGCGCAGACCCCGTGCATAAGTAAAGCTCATGTGCTCCGCACATCTTGTCAATTTCATGCATTCTATTTTTTGCATATGTGATCTGACACTTTGTGTAGCACCTACTCCCCGGTAAGCAATAACGAGCCGTAAGGCTCCATATCTTTATTCTCTCTTCTTTCTTTTTTCTCAAGAGAAGGAAGGTTCCCCTCGCCCACAAGTTTGCCGGGGGGGAAAGAAGAAGATAATGGTATGGACCAGGCGTCATTCAAGAAAGTTTCGCCTTGCCAGGAAGCAAACAACAGAAAAGCTAAGTTGCCAAAGTTTGAGCAATCAGATTTTTTAAATTTTTTAAGTTATCTCTCTTGAACGACCGCACTTTGTATGGAAAACCTGTGCGCGGAGGAACCAACTCGTAGCTAGTTGCGCCCTTACTTTGTTTCGAGTCCGCTCAACAACTTAAGTGAGCTGCAACTAGTTGCGACAAGGTTTCTTGTCGGTAGCGGCACCGCCAGCAGGCTGCTGACGTCCCGCACTCAGCGCTCGCGGATCAGGTGCCTGCACCGGCAAGTTCCCTAAAAGTGTAGGGTAAAAAGACATACAAAGGGAGGAATCAAGTAAAGGGAATAACATTGCAATCATTACATAGAATAAAGTTATATTACAAAGTAGCTTGTCGCGGCTCTAACAGATTGTTCTTATAACATGACTAGCAGCGACAAGAAAAGAAGAAACGGGCAGCCTAGTCTACGCGATCGCCCTCGATCCTCTTGATCCCGCTCACCTTGTCCACAATGGGTGCGACAAGGGTCTTGAGCGGCTCCAGATCAGCATCCGGCGGCAGGGTCTTGAGGACGTTGGTGAGGTTGAGGCCCGGATTGCGGAAGGCCACCTTCACCAACACTTTCTGAAGAGCTCCCGCGCAGATCTTGCGCGACTCGTCGGCCAGCTGCTTTGGGATCCTCTCCCGGAGTCGCTGGAGGGCCGTCGCCACGCCTTTGAGGAACAAGACGAGCTTGGCACTGGGTTGGAGGTTCTCGTCGGAGGGATACCTGAGATCTTCCATCCCCAGCTGCGCCAGCTCCCTGTCAATATCTGTGGCAACAATCACAAGACTCTCCGTCCAGTGCTCCACAGTCTCCCTGAAAGCATTCTGGGTGGCGGCAGCACTCTCCAGCAGTGCCTTGTCGGCCTTGATCTCCTCCTTCAAGGCCGCTTCCTGCTCCTTGGCGCCGTCCAGAGTCTTGGTCAAAGTGGTCAGCTTCAACTCAAGATCCACGTTGGAGACCTTGGTGGCACTGAGCTCTTTGCCCTTCTCGACAAGATCGGCCTCCAGCTGCGCCACCTTCGTCTCCAGCTCCTTCCTGGCGGCCTCGGCGGCTGCGGCAGCATCCTCCGCTTGCTTGAGGGCTCCGCCAAATCTTTCTTCACGCGCGGCAAGCTCCTCCTCGTGGGCGTCAAGGTTGACCTTCCACTGCGCCAGCTCGCCTTCTTGCGCAAACAGCTTCTCAGCGGCAAGCCGCTGTTGCTCTCTGACTTCTGCCTTCTCGAGGAGGAAGGCCTTCTGCGCTTCGGCAAGTTGCTCCCGCTCCTCTGCCAAGGACCGGAGAGCTTCCTGGTGAAGACCCCGGAGCTCCTCCGTGCGCTTCTCGATGTCTGCTCCCGTCTTCGCGACAAGCGCCTCGCGGGAGTCCAGCTTGTCTTGCCGCGCGCGGTAGAGCGACAACAACTTCCGCAGCAGCCGCTCCTCCTCAGGCTCGTTGCTGCTGCTGCTCGGCGCGTCAACCAGCGTCAGCCCCGCGGAGGCGAGCACCTCCCCTTCGAAGATCTCCCCCTCGACCGGCGCCCTGGAGCTTGACGTCCAGGGGAGGTTGATGAAGACGTCATCGCCGGCCTTCAAGTAGACGCCTGGCTGGGGCTCTTCGGAGCCTGGCGCTGCGGCAGCGGCGGACGGGTCGGCGGTCGGTGTAGCGCCTGGCGCTCCTGCAGCCTCAGGGCCGTCAGTGCGATCGCCAGACCCCTCGCCAATTGCTGCGGAGGCAGCCTTGGCGGCCTCTGCGCCGGCGGGATCGCCAGCACTGGCTGCTTCTTCGGCGGCAACCTCGGTCTCCATCGGCTCCGTAGCAGATGGGTCTGATAGCCAGAAAGGGGAGAAGAGTCAAGCAAAAATCCAACAAAAAGAAGATCAAGAGAAGAAGAACCCAAGGGAAATCTTGTAGCGAAAGGATTACCTGTGCCGGGTTCTGCAGTCATGGTCTCCGCCGTCGGGGGGCCGCTGGTGCTGTCCCTTGCCGGAGAACCCTCCCTTGTCGGAGACTTCTCCCTTACCGGGAAGCCCTCCCTTGCCGGAGAGTTCTCCCTTGTCGGGGGATTCTCCCTTGGCTCCTGGTGGGGCTGCTCTGCTCCTACACAAATCAGCAATCAAATATCAGCAAAAGACAGAGTATCCATGCGCACCTCACAAGCGGAAAGCAAACCATATACTTACGCTGGGGGCTGCTCTGGAGAAAAGTTGCCGGGTCCGGCAAGGTTGTCTCGGGCGCACCTCCTGCTGTTGCAGTAGGTTCGTCCTCGATGACAATCACCGGGACCTTGTCCCTCTTTGCTGCTCTCTGGGCCAGAGTCCTAAAGAGGAACAAGTTCAGAGAAAAGCAAATGAGATACAAGACAAACAGCAAGGATTGAAGAACTACAAGTACAACAAGGGAATCTTACTCTTCTTCTTCCTCCTCGTCGGAGCTGAACGCGGAGAAGTCGAAGTCTGGCTCACGTCCGGCGCGAGGAGGCGGAGGAGTAGCTTCCCTTGGCCGCTTGGCGGGAGCAGTGGCGGTGGTCTGAGACGACCCCGCTCCAGCTGGAGTAGAAGCGGTGGTCCGGGAGGGCCCCGCTCCAGTTGCCGTTGCAGCGTGAGATGCTCCCGCGGCAACAGTGCTTGCCGCGGTGGAGCGTGTCACGCGACGCGGCGGCTGTTCACTCGCCTGCCGCTTCGCTACGTCACCGGCCTTGCGGAGACGCCTTCTTGGTGGGGATGGAGGCTCGGCTTGCGGCGAGCTGTCTGAAGACGAGGTGGAAGACGAGTTGATCTCCAGCGAGCCGCTCGTATCCTTGGCGGGCTCGCTCGACCCGACGCCATGTCCGGCAAGTTCTTTCTCGCCGGTGGGCTCCCCTCGCTCGGCACGGCTTGCCGCCTCTGCTGCCTCTGCCTCCTCCACGGTGAACCCAAATTCGCCCGCGGCTGCGGCTACCGCCGCCTCTTCCAGCCTAGTGGCGATGAGTGCCATCTCCGCATCCGTGGTGTCGCGGGTGAGGCTATCCTTCTCGTTGGAGCGGATCGGCACTTCTACCAAGTCATCGAAGAACTGCTGCACGACGTCGTCTGCAGGCTCCTGCCAAGTTGGCACAATTCCATGCGAGTCTCACAGCGGCATCATTGCACGGATGCGGTCGAGCGCGGAATTGTTGCACAACAGAACGACACCCCCCGACAACCTGAACACTTCGGGATGTTGGGGGTCATACTTGAAGAGCTCCTGGAGCATCGCGCTGAGCTCCAGAACAGTGAAGTTGAAGTTGAGGCCCGGCCGCAGCCTCATGATATCCGCCGCATTCTTGAACTCCCAAGTGGGTCTCCCCCGTTCCTGCAGGGGGGCGATGCGGCGGCGAAGAAAGTCTGCGCCAACAGCGCCTACAGTGAGCCCGGCAAGCCTGAGGCGCAGGATCCGGGTGACAGCAATCTTCAGCCTGTCGTCTTCCGGGGCCACGTCACTCCAATCGCTGCCGCGTGCTACTGGGGTTTGGCGTCGGGTGGTGAATGGCTGCGGGTTCTCCTCGTCAATCCAGCACCAGTCTGCTCTCCACTCCTCCCACTTGCCGCGGAATTCTCCCTCCAGATAAGTTTCCTTCTTGCCGGCCCTCGAGATCCAGGCGATTCCGCCGGATAAATGCTCTCCTCTCTCTACTCGGGGTATGAAGAAATGGCGAAAGAGGGCTATGTTGGGATGGACTCCGACAAAGTTTTCGCAGAGATGTGCGAAAATTGCCATGGTCAGAACGGCATTGGGGGTGAAGTCAAGGAGGTGGAATCCGTAGGTATTCATGATGTCGCAGAAGAATTCAGAGAAAGGCGGGCAGAGCCCGCAGTAGAAGAACAAAGCGAAGAAAGGGTATCCGTTTGGAGCCTTCTTCCAAGCGGCGGCGGGGAGTACCTTCGTGCGCGGATGCGCTCGTGTCTCCGTCGACCAGAAGAGGTAGTAGTTCTCCCTCAGCTCCCTTGCGGTAAGCTTGGGGGGGGGGGAAGACTGCTCGCTCCTTCCGCAGCGCCGCAAGCCGCTGCGCCTCGGTCGACTTCACGACCTTCCCCTTGTCGACTTTTGGAGCCATGGCGGAAGTGCTGGAGGAGGTCGATGGCGTTGGTGGTGCTGGTGGCGATGGGGGGCGGAGCGCTGCTCTTTTTCGACTTTGGGAAGATGAGGGAGCGGCGGAGATTTCTGAGATTGGAGCAGCAACGGGCGAATTGGCGAACTGCCCCTGTTTCCCCTACTTATAAAGAGGGAGGGGGCGGACGTTCCGCATTTCCGAATAAAGAAACCACCCACGATCTCTCCCACGATGCCGCATTCAACGCGTGCCGTTCGGGGAGGGCGCGGTGGATACGGAGAGAGATACGGCGTGACCTAGGCCGCGCGCGCCCGTGCCCTGTTTTGGGCCTGGCCCAACAGCGCTCGGCACCGTGTATGGCCCAGGCCCGGGGGCTCCTGTCGGTGTACTAGAGTAGGGGTACCCTAGTATCCCGAACTTGTGCACGGGCAGTCGCAGCATCCCGCGGCAAGGCTTGCCGGGTGACCGCCAAGGTCCTCCGTGGTTCCTTTGGAGCCATTCAAGAACAAAGTATCCAAGCCAAGGAGACAAGACCCCGGCAAGAGGAGCTTGCCGGGAAGGCCACCCAAGGCATCTCAAGGAACTTGCCGCGACGCGCCGCACGTCCCGGCAAGGCCCGGTGAGCGACAAGCTCCCGGACGCGACAAGACAACGACCGCGGCAAGGCGCTTGCCGCGATAAGCCACCACTCTGTGCCCGTGCTCCAGCACATCCACCAACGTGTCGCTCTGGGACCCTTCCAGGCGTGCATGGCGGGAGGCTATGCAGCCAGCGGTGCGCGGTGGCAAGCGGCGCTGACAAGTTTGCCATCGTGGCGAGCGGTGGCGTCCCTGACGGTCCCTTTTGCACTGTTTAGGCGACACAGACGGGCATTTAATACCCTTGTCCCCTGCCGTCAGGGTTAGGTATGATACACTGTAGCAGATAGCTGTACCTACCACAGCACCTTTCCATTTTTACCTTTGTCTACGTTGCCACTTGTCGGTGACCCCTTGAGCATATAAAAGGAGGCCCATGCGCAACGTAGAGGGGGTTAGCTAGTTCAGAGAACACTCACGCTCGGTCTTGTTAGCTGCTGGTGTGTACTGTAGCACTCCGCGCTCCCGAGCAAAAACTCAATACAAACCACAAAGCAGAAGTAGGGTTTTACGCATCCGTGCGGCCCGAACCTGGGTAAACCGCTCGCGTGCTTCGTCTCGATCCGCTCTTCGCGCGACCTCCGCCCCCGCCGAACCAAAAGGGACTCGGTCCGCCGATCCCATAGGTGCCGGTGGATCAGTACCCCGGCAATCGGGCCATTAAGTAGGCAACCTGCCATGCTAAGAACTTCAAGATGTGGGACAGATTTACCTAGGCCAACACACCACCCTTCTCCGCTACCAGATATGTCCACTTCGTCAAGGTAGAGTTCCCTCAGATTGGTGAGGTTTGCCACTAAGGTCTCAAAGCTGGGTTCTTGTAGTAGCAGATTGTTATAGCTTCCCACCAAGAGATGGTAGTAACTCAATATATCATCCAGATTAGCAGCGAAGAAAGATCCAATGATATGAGGCTTGTGAGCTTGCCGATGGCGATGGGTATCTGACCGTAGAAGCCTGAATAAGAAAGGTTGAGGTGAGTGAGCTTGGATAGCCTCTCAAAGCCATCTGCTGGAATGCGAGATCCGCCGAAATCATTCAGGCTGAGGTCGAGGTAGCGCAGGGAGGTGAGGTTGAAGAGTGCGGCATGGCAACCGTAGCTGTAGAGGCCACGGCCACCAAGGTCAAGAGTAGTGACACTGCCATCACTGCTCGATATGTCATCATCACAGCCTACGCCCTCCCAAAGGCAGCAGTCGGTGCCAGGTTGCCACGACGGCAGAGTGGTGGTGGCATAGTCGAAGATGAAGGACTGCTTTACTTGGAGAAGTGCCGCAGCCTGGTCCGGATGACAGTAAGAAGTTGTCACATTACCATGGCCATCGCCATGGGCATGGGAATTGGATGCAGCTACTGAGTAGAGTTGTATCAGTATGAAGAGAGAAAGAAGCTTAGTAGTACAAGCCATTGGTTCGTTTGGTCCTCTGAATTGTAACCACTAACCCCCGAGAATGATATATAACATCGTACTTCATCTTCTCTTTGCGACAAATGTCATCGCCTAGTTCTTTCACTAGAAAGGAGCCAGATGTGTTTGTTTCCTTACTGAACCAAATGTGTTTGTTTTCCTTAAAAGAGCCAGATGTGGCGCCATGGTGGAAGAACCCTCCTGCTGTACAACTATTAGTCACGATGCTGATGACTTTGGAACCAAGCCACTGCAATAAAGTATTCAGTATACAGCTTCAGAGGTTAAGTCTGAATTAATCTGACCTGCTAAGAGGGCCCAAAGGTCAGTACAATGTTTACTTAATGACAAGGAATCACTTGCAGAGAGTTCCTAGGGAATCTTTCGGAATATTTTTTTGACCTTCACCATCTGGTTGTTGGCTTACATATATAGAAATGACAATGGCATCTCATTTTTCCTTTACATGCTTGATCCTTCCTCTGTTTTTTCTGCCTAGTATCGTGAGAATTCACGCCTGTGGCCTTGTCAACGATATCCGCTGTATTCTCTTACTAGCACAATTTAGATACACAAGAACATATCTTGTACTCCCTTCGTCATTAAAAATAGATAATTTTGTATAAGAATTCAACTGCTTAGGGTGACAAAGCAGTTGCCTCCTGATCAAGCCATCTGGCACCTCGAGGAGGGCTTGCGGTCCCTGGCCGGCCGGCTGCAGTTTCTCTGTACGTTATTGCACACCGAGCATGTAGTAGTATAAGAATTCAACTGCTTAGGGTGGCCGGCTGCAGTTCCCTTCTATGTGGGCCAACAGCATGGCCGGCCCGGCATGTTTTCCTGCGTCAAAGCACAAGAACCTCCACTGCTGGGGTACTGTTGCAATCGAGTAACATGAGATCCCCAGCACAACCCAAATGAAAAGTGATATTTGTCTGCATCAACCATTAAATTGAACACTTCGATGCAACTTAGCCTACATCAGCTTGCTATGTCGGGACTAAGATATACAGATTCAGGATTTCTTTGGTTCGGGCATGTGGTTAAACTCATATGCCAATGAAAACGCATGGGTTCTGTTCTCGCAGTTCTCGAGCTCGTGCAGCAAGTCAGTAGCGTAGGGTTGCAGAAGGTTGGAGCAATGATTCTGAAAACCTTCTTGTGGACAACTAAAGTCACATCTTCAAGGTATATATAAGAAGGACTGTGATACATAGCAAACGTTATGTATTTAGTAATAGATCCGAACGGTTCTTCTACTAGCTAATCATGCATACAATTTCTCTTCGAGTTTGTTTGAGCGCATGTGTTAAAAATGATTACATGCATGATGCAACTAAAAAACGGAAGCAGATGATGTCATCAAATATTCTTTTTAGTTTGAAACTTTAAAATCTTTTATAGCTCAAACCGTCGCTCCAATTGAAAATCCGTTTTCACATGAAAAATTCGTCGCGACGAGATCTTTGAAACTAGATCCCATGTTGGTATGTTTCGATGACTTTTTTTAGATGAAAAGTTACCACGCCAGAACTATATAAACTATCACGCCTGCAGTAGGTAACTTATCATAGTATTTACACTGAAGTTACCAGGGTATGTTTCAACTACTTTCCTCGTCTAGGTCGAAAGATACCACAAAAATTGCAAGTAAATTATCAAGTCCGCAATACCACCGTCTGGGTCAGAAGGTGAGGTCCATGTGCTGACACTGCATGAACCGCTTATAGAAAGAACTTTGCGGGTCATGTCAGGCCAGAATCGTTTAAGCGTGCGCCGTGTTGTGTCAATATTCGGCCGTCCCGTCGGCTACATATGATCAGGTCTATGGTGCATAAAGTAACATGCTATTTACGCAGAATTTATTGGCGGTACATTTTTCAACAACTTCTTTTCCACCAGGTTAAAGTTACCACAATGTTTTGACCTAAGTTATCAGGTCTGCGGTCGAATATTACCATTTTATTTACACAAATATTATTGGGGTTATATTTTCTTCTTCTTAAAAGATAGTAAAAAATGATCACGGTGTTTGTACGTGAGTTATCAGCTTTGTTGTACGTATATTACCATGATATTTACACAAAGGTTACCGCAGGATGTTTTTCAATAACTTTCATCCCTGGGTCAAAAAAGTTACCACGATGTTTGTACGTGAGTTATCAACTATGTTCTGTGTATATTACCGTGTTATTTGCACAGAAATTACCGGGGGACTTTTTCCCCTCCATCACCATAGTATGGAGATGGAGACATACCCGTCACTTCATTCGACGGAGATGGAGACATACCCGTCACTTCATTCGACAACCATCACTATGCATCATTTTCTTTATCAAATGGGTTTCTTGTTGGTGAGTAGAATAAATGGTTCTGTTTATACATGAGTAGCCGGGGGCTAGGGGTGTTTTCTAAAAAAACGTGTCAAAATAGTTATCACACCTGGATGAAGTAAGTTATCAGCTCTATTGTGCGTATATTATTGTATTATTTACACATGAGTTACCGGCGGTATTTTTCAATAAATTTTTACCCTGGGTCAAAAAGTTACCACGTCTAGGCTGAGTAAGTTATGAACTCTTTTGTGCATATTTTATCATAGTGTTTACATAGAAATTACCTTGGTATGTTTGTCAAAAAAAATATTTCTCCTAGGGTAAAAAATTACCATGGTCTTTGCAGTGAGTTATCGGCTTTGTTATGTGTATTACCATGTTATTTGCATGAAAGTTATCGGGTATATTTTCCACAGCTTTTCCCCTTGCGTCAAAAAATTATCATGGTGGTTCTTGTATGTAAGTTATTAGATCTCCCGTGCGTATATTATCATGTTATTTACAAAGAAGTTATCATAATATATGTTTCTCAATAACTTTTTTCTCAGATAAAAAATTATGAAAAAAAATCTCATGTACACATGACTAAAAAAGTGGAACGTTCTCATTTACGTATACCTATGTTTTAACAAAAAAAATCTCCAAGGTCAAAGTTATCATGGTGTTTGTATGTGATTTATCAAGTCAGTGGTACATAAGTTATCATGCAATTTACATCAAGTTATTGGGTATGTTTCAACAAACATTTTTTCTGCATCAAAGTTATCATGATGTTTATACGTAAGTTATCAGATCCATGACACATAAATTACCATGCTATTTACATGGAAGTTATTGGGGATGTTTGAAAAAAAAATTGGACCATGTGAAGTGGTATGAAACGTGCAGGAGAATTATCGAACTTGGATGCACAACTTAAAGTAATTGAGGTTGATGAGTGTTAGTTCAATTTCTTTTAGAAACTCGAATTAAGAAGGTATATGTAGTGTGTACCTCGTGATAAACTAACAAATTAATCTAGACTAGTTGGTGGTTGTTGTTTGATTGACACATGAGGTCGTGGGTTCGATTCCCAACCCTAGAATAATTTTTCACTATTTATCTGGAGGCCTTGCACTTCATAAAAAAAAATCCTCCAAAATCGGATCCCATTAAAGCGTAAATAATTTTGAAGCGCATGATAGGAAAGTCATTAATCACGATTCCACGGCAGGCGATCGAAAAGTCAATAAAAGGCATCGAAAATGGATCTCATTAAAGCTACAATTATTCCGCGGCGTGATTGTTCCTATAAAATCAACAATTATTCCGTGTTGTATGATCGTGATCGGGCGGCAGCAAAATCGTTCGGATCTTTTCCTTAATTCCGAACGTTCGGAATTCACAAATCTCTTTTTTTGAGTTTAATGTTGCCGCTTTATTTATTCAAGAGCATTCGGAATTTCGTCCGAGATTACATCTAGAACACAGTCTGGGGTGTCACCCAACCACACCTTACACAAATCATCACCTACGCCTACTTTAGCAAGCTTGTGCGCGACAACATTAGCCGAACGACGGATCCACGAAACTTTAAACTTAGAGAAAGATGCAAGAATGGACTTAATCTCATGAATCCACGCCCCAGCGTTGGCACGATCCTTGTGTGGGCTTTGCAGCCATTGGACAACACCAAGAGAATCGAGCTCAACGTGGACCATGTCTGCATTGATCTCCTTCGCCACCTCCAGTCCCCGCTTGAATGCCAGGATTTCAAGTGCTTCCAGTTCTACAATGCCGTGATACAGATGACAAAGCCCCGCACGGAACGCGCCACCATGATCTTTGAATAACCGCTCCCACTCCGCCCTTGTCACCTCCTCTATGCACTGCTCCATCGGAGTTGATCTTGAACCAGCCCTCCTCAGGTGGCCTCCATTTCTCCTTGACCGGCGCCGTTGTCGGTCGCCTTTCTTTAGCATGAACTGCTGTCCACTCATTCATATATGACACAACAGTGCTCATGATTTCATGTGGAGCAGCAATTACCTTTCCATCCCTCGCTTCGTTTCTTGCCAACCAAAGACCATATGTAGCTTGAACCATAGCAGCTCGCTCCTCATTGTCTGCATCGGCAAACCATCCAAGTAACCAGCTAGCTAGAGCACCCTGGTTGTCGATCTGACAAGGTGGGATCACCACCTTAACTCCCTTTTCCGAGTGAAGAAGCTGCCAGAACAGCGCAGAATGTTGGCATGACCAGAAACGGTGCAGCACCGTCTCTTCCCGACCACACACAACACAAAAAACACCGGGTTTGATGCGACGTCGGTGAAGTTCAGCTCCTACTGCAAGCCATTCCTTATCATCCTCCACATATGGATCTTTGTCTTGGTCGGCGCGTTTGTGTCCCGTAATGCCATATATCCCCTATGCTTTGCCACCATGCTCGAGGGACACGGCTGTCCAGTCCCCGATCTGCTCATGGCCATTCGCAAGTGATACGCTGACTTGACGGTGAACTCTCCATTCTTTGTGAAATTCCACGCATGAAGGTCATCCGTTCCAGGGCCTCCAACCGCTATTTGCTTGATATCATGTGCATCCTCGGCAGAGAACATTGCATGTAGCTTAGCCATGTCCCAGCCCCAATCATCATGTACAAGCAAGTCTGCCACCTTGGTAATACCAGGGATGTATAGTTGACCCAGTGGCCGCATACTTCCTGCCCTTGAAATCCAGTTTGTGTGATGGATCTGCACCGAACTGCCATCTCCAATGCGCCATACAAGCCCCTCATTTAGTAAATCCCTCCCATGGAGAATACTCTTAAAGGTGAACGATGCGGAGGGGGGTGCTGTTGCAGATAAGACCGATCCATCCTCAAAATAATGAGCTTTTAGTACCCTTGCGCAAAGAGATGTTGGCACCTATAGAATTCTCCATGCTTGCTTAGCCAGCAAAGCTTGGTTGAAGGCCTCAGGGTCACGAAATCCCATGCCACCATCTCGTTTGCCTGCACACATTTTTTCCATGATATCCAATGTACCTTGCGTTCACCATTCGTTGCCGCCCACCAGAATTTTGAAGAGGTTTCGGCACGTCTTCTTCGTGAGCTGAAAACAACTCATGGTGAAAGTGGGTACAGCTTGTAACCCAGATTTGATCAACACTTTTCTCGCAGCTTTCGATAGTCCTTGCCCCTTCCATCCGCCAACCTTGCCTTTCGAACTTTCCGTCACATATCTCAAAGTACCCTCCTTAGACTTCCCAACCAGTGTTGGTAGCCCGAGGTATCGCTCACTAAGAGCTTCTGAATGAACACCCAATATATTCTTTATTTCCTCCTTGTCATCCTCCTGATAACCTTTCCCAAAGAAGATTGAAGACTTTTGCAAGTTGACTCGTTGGCCTGATGCCTCTTCATATCTCCTCAGTATTTCCCTCAACGTCACCATGTTGTCATGTGATCCTTCCAAAAACACAATACTGTCATCTGCAAAAAGAAGGTGAGTAACATGGGGGCCAGTGCACCCAAATTTCACACCCTTCACCTTCCCCTCCTCTTGAGAATTTTTGAGCATCGTGGAAAAACCTTCCACACAGAACAGAAACAGATAAGGGGATAATGGATCACCCTGTCGAAGCCCCCTGGATAGGGAAAACCCCCTCGAGAGACCACCATTGAGCTTCACCGAGAAAGTAGCCGGCGTTACGCACCGCATGATCATGGCAATCCATCTTTGTGCAAAACCAATCTTCTCCATCATTTGTCCGAGGAAAACCCATTCGACTCGGTCGTACGCCTTCATCATATCTAGCTTAATGGCACATAAAGGTTTCTTCCGCTTCCGTTTACGTATAGCGTGCACACACTCATATGCAACAATCACATTATCAGTAATCAACCGCCCCGGGACGAAGGCACTTTGCTCCTCAGAGATAAGCACATGTAGAATGTCCTTAAGCCGGTTAGCCAAGACCTTCGTCGCTATCTTGTAGAGAACATTACAGAGGCTGATCGGTCGGAACTGTGAAAGTAGCTCCGGTGAGCTGCATTTCGGTATCTTGACGATAATCGTATCATTGAAAGCCTCTGGAGCAGCGACCCCATTCAAAAAGTCCTTTACTGCCCGGTACACGTTGTGTCGAACCAGCGACCAGTGTCGTTGGTAAAAAAGAGCCAGTAATCCGTCCGGCCCCGGTGCCTTGGTGGGTCCCATCTGGAAGAGCGCCGACTCAATTTCCTCATCCTTGATCGGCTCGAGCAGCAGCTTGTTCATATCCTCCGTCACCAAGCTATCAATGTTCTGTAACAAGTCAGCCGCCCCCGGGTACCTTCCGAAGTGAATAGTTGTTCGCAGAAGTGAGCAGCCATGTTGCGCATCTCCTCATCAACCCTGCACAAAGACCCATCATCCTGCTTCAGAGCTTTCACTGTGTTCTTCCTTTTCCTATGAAAGGCTCTGTTCTGAAAATATTTTGTGTTTTGATCACCCGCTTTTAGCCAATCCACACGTGACCTCTGCCTATACATGATTTCCTCCCGAGCATAAATTTCACGCAGCTGTTCCTCCAACTCGCGGACCTCCAGTGAGGACCCCGACATGAGGGATCTATTTTTTGCATCCAGCAGCTGCGCTTTCAGTTTCACCACTTGTCTCCTAATCGAGCCGAAAACCTCTCTTGCCCACCGCTGCATTGATCCCGCCATCGCTCCAAGTCTATCCCATGTTGCAGCAAGCCCTTGTTCTCCAGAAGCAGTCGCGGTCCAGGCTTCATTAATCATGTTTTCATACTGCTCATGCCGCGTCCATGCTTCTTCATATCTAAAAAACCCGCCCCCTCCCCTAGTATGGCTCGGAGCAGTCTCCAGCGCACGCACTAGAAGGGCTTGATGATCCGACTCTTCGGTAAGAATGTGTTCTACTGATGTCTCCGGAAACATGGATAAGAAATCATCATTGCATGTAGCCTGATCCGACCTAACCTGGATATTATGAGCTCCATCTCGTTTATTATCCCATGTGTATGTATGGATATCCCAAGAAGCCTAGATCAGCTAGGCCGCAGTCGGCCAAGCAGTCCCGGAAATCTTCCATTTGTGAGAAACTTCGGAGGTTACCTCCACGTTGATCGGTCTGAAATAAAGCTTCATTAAAGTCACCTAGACAGATCCATGGGTTATTGTCTTGAGCTCTGAGATAACGAATCGCGTCCCATGATTTTTTTCCGAAGCTCCGTACGAGGTTCCCCGTAGAATCCAGTGATCCTACAAGTCTTCCCCTTGATAGTCACCACTGCATCGATGAAATATTGGCACCATGGCCTCACTGTTACCTGCACATGATCTCTCCACCATAGGGCTAGACCGCCACTACAGCCCTTGCAATCCACTGCTACACCCGAAGTAAAGCATAGACTCCGCTTGAGCCTTTCCATTGCCCGTGCCTTCTTTTTTGTTTCACATAAAAACACCACCGCTGGGTTGTGGGACCGTATCAAGTCTCGTAATTCGCCCACTGTCGAGTCCAACCCCAATCCTCGACAGTTCCAGGCCAAATCTCGATATAAGAAAAAAGATGTTCAAGATACTGTTATTTAGGAAGGTCTTGCATCTTTTGAAGTAAATTCTTAATACTTCAGCAAGCCACGTGTATGTAGAGAGTCTGGCCAACAGAACATCTTATTCAATGAAAATTGTTTTCGTTAAAGAAGAGGTTGCAGCCTACGCTGCATACAGTCAACTCAAATTCAGAATTCAAATTGACAATGCTGTTTGGTGAAGATGACACTTCAGCGGTGCCTGTAGAGGTTATATCGTTGTAATTGCGCCTAACACTTCAGACACTTCATGCATACTGACTGATTAATCTGCTAGGAATAATGCAGTATAAGGAACATTTATGTAGACCATTGAGATTTACATCTTTGGAATCATGCATATTAACATCAGAGACTACACTCCCCGCAAAAAAAAACATTAGAGCCTACACTGCCTTCTTTTAATTTTCTCAGCTACAGGTCCCACTTCATGTACACATTATTGTTAAACTGAAAACTAAGTGTAAGTTGGAATTTTGGGTACATTAACCATGATTTTGAATTACTGTGGGAGAATTGTAGCAGCCTGGGAAACAATCTTCGACGGCAATCGAATTATATCACTGATGATGATCACAATGATACCAGACTTTGATACCTGAATCACCATGAAGGCACCCCCACCAAAAACCAAATCAAACAGAATATGGTGTTGCATCCACAGATGGGGAATTGGGCATTCTTTAAGGGGAAATCGGGATATTCAACCCGCAAAAAAAATCGGGATATTCTTTTTTTTTTTGAGAATTAATTGGGATCTTTTTTTAGGAGCGAACTCACTACTCGGTGATCGGCAGCCGTTCACGGGCCAAAATAATAACTGGGCCCGTCGCTTCCATCTAGCCCATACGCACACCATCTCGGTCCATCACGGAGTCTCTCTCTCGCCGAAGCCCTGAGAAAAGAAAAAAAGACTCGGCGCCGCAGTGGGGGAAAAACAGAGTCGCGCCCACCTCGCCGTCGACGACGACGCGGCGACGGCTCGTACGCCAGTTTGGTGTGCGACCCTCGCTGCGCCTAAGACTTCTTTTTCTGTGCCAGATAAGGCGACCCCTCGCCGGAGGTCGCCGAGGTGCCGCAGCATCTGAACTGGATCGGAGCCGGGGCCAGAGGTACATACTCCCTTTCAGTTTTATTGATGCCGCTAGCTGCAAGCCTGCAACCCAGCTACTTAATTTGCAAAGAAGTTTTTGGCAGATTAATTTCGTTTCGTCGGAACGGGAATGATGAGGTGGACGACGAGGGACTGAAAGGGGCCTACGCGCCAGCTGTTCGTCGCGACGGTGCTATGAGGATTTAGGCTCAGCCGAAATTTGTTTCAGGTATCAAACGAACTCATACATGACATGACGATTGTTCTTTCACAACCGGCGTCTCTGTCACTCAAATCCTAGTTTAACTGCTGGGGATAATTCAGTGGTTATTTTCCACTCAGGATTGTACATGGATGGTTGTGTCTGATATTTCCTACCATAATGATTGTACATGCAGCGGATACAACCAGTTAACACCGCCAAATTATAAAGCAGAAAACGGACAATACCTCATCTGTTTGGGTGCTGCAACAGAAATTAACAGTAGGAATGTAGCAATTGTACCATTCGACATGAATGGTAAGCTATCTAAAAAAAAGGGGTAGCAATTTTCATACAACTTTTGATAAGAAATGTTCTTCTGTCTTCAGACCAGTTCACACAATACATTAATAAACATGAGAATACACACATTAGGATAGATGATAAGGTAGAAATGTGAACACACAGAGTGGCATATTACAACTCATAGCGCCCTCCAATAATTGCAATAACTAAACAAGAGTCTTCTGTCTTCAGACCAGTTCACGCAATCCGTAACCATTTGCCTATTTTTCCCCCATTTCATCAGAATACCTGCTGTGAATCGAACGCCAAAGCCCACCCCAACAAAGAGAAACAAAATGATATCAACATGATCTCTGGATGTGTTTACTTGCACCTCATTTGGATTACTTGAATTGCCACATGGTTTGATCAAAGGTGGTCCACAGAGCCCTGTATTCCCTTCATATGAGTTGTTCTCAAATGTTGCAAACTGACGTGACTGTGGTATCCTTCCATCCAGCCTATTTCCAGACAAGTTCAGGGTGCTAAGAAATATTAAATTTGTTAGCTCTTGTGGAATCTCCCCAGAAAGCTTGTTCCATGATAGGTCTAGCGATTCCAGTTGACGCATCTCACCAATTTGTGCTGGAATCCTTCCTTTAAATGCATTATGTGACATGTTCAATATGTGTAGTGAAACTAGACTTCCAACTGATTCGGGAATGTCACCCTCCAATGCATTATTTGAGAAGTCAATTGCGGTTAAGGTAGTGAAGACTTCTTCAAAAGTCACATATTGCCCTTTGTATGTGATTGCAACAGTATCATGGTAGTCTCTGTAATATGTCTGATGGCTTAAGATATGTCCCGTGTCATTGAACTTTGCCATCATAGATGTGAACCTCTCAAACCATTGTGGATCCAAATTGCCAGAGAAATTATTTGAAGCTATATCAATGATTTGTAACTTTGAAAAGTATTCCCTGGATTTTCTATCTCTGGTAGGATAAGTAAGCGAGCCATAGAACCGGTTGGATCCCAGAACGATGATATGAAGATCAGAGAGCCTACCCAGCCAAAATGGGAAAGTATCAACCATTCGATTGTTTCCAATGTCAAGAAGCCCCAAGTTAGCGCAGTTGGAAAGAGACCTAGGAAGCTGCCCTTGAATATTATTGCCATGTAAATCTATTGCCAGGAGAATACAATGGTCACTAACATTATCAGACAATGTTCCCTCAAAATGATTCTCCCTCAAATTTAATACAGCCAAGCTTCTACCTTCTATCAGGCAGGAGGGTATTAACCCACCGAAGTTGTTGTATGACAAGTCAAGGACACTGAGGTTGCTTGCATCACAAACTGAATGCGGTATATGCCCACTTATGTTATTTCTTGACAACTTCAGATACACAGTTTGGGAAAGATAAGCAGTGAAATTTGGCATAATAGAAGAGAATCTATTGTTTGAATAATCCAAGACTGTTTTCAACAGCTTTGGCATCGGGGCCTGGCCTTGAAGTCTATTGGAGCTGAGATCAAGAGAATCCAAACGACTGTATGCGAGTAGATATGAAGTGAGTTGCATATGTGTGAACATGTTGTTTGAAAGATTTAATTGTGTAAGGCTATCATCCCACATCTCCCATATCCATTGGGGTATAGTCCCCTGTATTATGTTGTTCGAAAGGTCCAGTGTTTCAACATGGTTGATATGCATCAAGAATCTAGGCATTGTTGTCATGTTGCAAGACGCTAGTCCTAAATTTGAGAGCTTAGGTAGTAAGGGCACTGTTGATTTATTGCCTTCTCTATCCAAGACGGATAACATGTTGTCTGATAGATCCAATGAAGTAAGCTTTCGTAACTTCCAAAGTGAATTCAGTTCTACCAAACCTGTTAAGTTGTTTGAGCTAAGATCCAGGTCTATCAAACTTGTTAGTTGAAAGAAAGATCCAGGAATCTGTCCACTAATTTGATTTTGACTCAAAGAAACAATTATCATGTGTGAATGTACAGTATCAAACTCCTGTATTGGTCCAGAAAGCTGGTTTGATGAAAGGTCCAACTGTAACATGGCTGGCAAAGTGAATAGATATGTTGGAATCTCTCCTGGAAATAGAATTAACATCCTGGTTAAGTCGACAAAATGCATATTTTGCAGAATATATGAACCCCATGAGTGGAGACATGTTTTCTAAAGAACCTTGAACAAGGCAAAGCAAACCTGTTATCTATGAATGATAAACCAAAGTTTGAGACAATCTTCCGAGACCAAATGTTTTAACTAGTGCTAGGAATTAGTGAATAGAATTTTTATTGTACGCCCCTCAGAGTGCATCTTTTTGTATGACAAGAATACGCTGAGAATGAGCAAAAGATTGATTCTTGCATAGGTTTTTTAAATAAATATAAGCATCAATTGAATATTTCCACACCTGTCTAAAAGTAGAACATCGGCACACACAATATTTTCTAGCTTGGAAAACATCTCTTAGAATTAGTAATCAATTTTCAGACAATTTCATTAATCTTTTCTTGACAGTTTTAGTTTTTTAAAGCCTGACCTATATGCTCTTTAACATTCGTATTATTCCATGGAACGAAGTGTAGTGGAAGCACTGTTGTGTTCTAGTAAAAATATTATGACTCGTACTATTTCAATCAAAAACCATTGTATTTTGCAGACATATGCAAGATATTTTGCTACATAATTATGTGCAACGTAAGTCAAATATATATCAAATAATGCAATGTTAAACCATCTGTGCAATAAATCTTTCTCATGTTATAAGATTAAAGCATTTGTCAACATTGTTCAGAAATAAAATGATTAATTACGTGTGGGGTATATGGCAAGCGAAATAAATATGATATCCATCATATTATAGATAATAAGTCATATTCCTCAAAAACAAAATCGCACTCCTTATTCGTAATGGTATCTACACCCATGGAGCTGTTGTCCCCTTTTCATGCCAGGGAGGTAATGGAGCAGTTGACGTTGATTTTCGATTGGCACCATTTTCCTAAATTTCTTTTGGATCAAAATTAAGGTCGAAATAACTTTACACTCCCTCCATTCCATAATGTAGTGCCTATAGATTTTTGCAAAAGTCAAATATTACAAACTTTGTGTCATGTGGGGCCAGTCCTATAGGCGCAAGGGACCTGGGCAGGCCAGCCCTGCTCCTGCCTAAATATATATCCTAGTTTAATTATAGTTTTTTAGATTAGGAGTCTGGGTATTAGTTGGAAAGGTTTAGTCCCACGGAAGGTTTTCCCTGCCAACACCCAATTGTATTAGGAGTTTACACCCAATTGTATTAGGAGTCTGTAATCTGGTCTTGCAATTAGGCTATATATAGCCATCCCTTGGGATCAAGTAACGCAAGCAGAAAAATAACCTATCTCTCTCCCCGTGTTCCTGCGCCTCGGAGCCCCTCCTCACCTCCTTCCTCGACCATAGGTTGACGAGAGCGGCGCCCTTGTCCTCCAACCTCACACGACTACAACCTGCGGTCCAATCCAGCCCCTGCCCGTGACAACTTGGTATCAGCCTCCTCGTCGATCCCACCGGCCATGTCTCCGCCTCTGCCGTCGGCGGCAGAAGTGTGATCCTAACCATCGTGGACCGTTTTTCCAAGTATGCGCATTTCATTCCCTTTGTGCATCCGTACAATGCGGAATCTGTTGCTAATGCCTTCTTCTCCAACATTGTCAGACTTCATGGGTTTCCAACTTCCATCGTTTCAGATAGGGATGTGGTTTTCACTTCGGGCTTTTGGAAGGCTCTGTTTGCCGCCGCGGGGACGCGCTTGCACATGAGTTCGGCCTTCCATCCACAGTCTGATGGACAATCTGAGGCCGGCAATCATGTCATCACCATGTACCTTCGTTGCATAACTAGGGATCGCCCACGGCAGTGGCTCCAATGGTTGCCTTGGGCCGAGTACTGCTACAACACTTCGTACCACTCAGCATTGATGGACACTCCTTTCAGGGTGGTTTATGGATGGGATCCCCCCTCACTCCGGGACTATACGCTGGGCGAGATTCGCAATCAGGCCGTGGAACGGCAGATCATCGACCGCGATCAATTCTTACTCGACGTCCGTGAGCGTCTCCTTCAGGCAGCACAACAGTACAAGTATTACTATGATGATAAGCATCGGGCCCTTTCTTTTGATGTTGGAGAGTGGGTTTGGCTCCGTCTTCAGCACTGGCCGGCGGCATTCCTTGGAGTTGGCGCAAAAGGGAAATTGGCTCCCAAATATTATGGGCCTTTCAAAGTCCTCGCTAAAATTGATATGGTTGCTTACCGTTTGGAGCTGCCCCCATGCGCCTGCATTCACAATGTCTTCCATGTCGGGGTCCTATAGAAGTACCATGGTCCGCCGCCGGAAGTTCTGCCGATGCTTCCACCTCTGTTTCAGGGACGAGTACATCCAACCCCTGTCCAAGCATTGCGTGCTCGTATTTCTCCCGGTGTCCAGCAGGTGCTCATTCACTGGGAGGGCAAGCCGGCGTCTACTGCTTCATGGGAGGATGTCACAACCTTCCGCGAACGTTATCCAAGCTTCCAGCTCGAGGACGAGTTGTTTCAAAATGGAGGGGGAGATGTCATGTGGGGCCAGTCCTATAGGCGCAAGGGACCTGGGCAGGCCAGCCCTGCTCCTGCCTAAATATATATATCCTAGTTTAATTATAGTTTTTTAGATTAGGAGTCTGGGTATTAGTTGGAAAGGTTTAGTCCTGCAGAAGGTTTTCCCTGCCAACACCCAATTGTATTAGGAGTCTGTAATCTGGTCTTGTAATTAGGCTATATATGCCAGCCCTTGGGATCAAGTAACGCAAGCAGAAAAATAACCTATCTCTCTCCCCGTGTTCCTGGGCCTCGGCGCCCCTCCTCACCTCCTTCCCCGACCATAGGTCGACGAGAGCGGTGCGCTTGTCCTCCAACCTCACACGACTACAACATGCGGTCCAATCCAGCCCCAGCCCGTGACACTTTGACCATATTTATAGAGAAAAGTAGGTACATCTAGAATACTAAATGCACATCATTGAATACATGGTGAGTTATATTTTTAGAATGTACATGTTTGGTATTGTAGATGTAAACAGTTTTCTCTACACTCTGTCAAAGTTGGCAAAGTTTGACTTTCATACAAATCTATAGGCACTACATTATGGAAAGGAGGGAGTATGTTTTAGTAATAGTAACCATAGTTTTAAATAGCGCGCTAAGCATCTTAGCGGCGGACCTCTTCCAAATGCTATAGCGTGCTATAGCGGAGCTATAGCGCGCTATTTAAAATGTTTGTTCATTTGTTTTAAAACAGTGATAGTAACTTGCACAAACGTAATCTTTTTCTCGTTCGATGTGTTAGAGTTATAATATAAGTCATGTACCCCTTTGTATTTATCCCGTTGTATGAGGGGTTTCCTGCATATGTTCCACACCTATACATGTATATATATATATCGGCCTATGGCCTCATGGGAATACAAGTTGCATATTTCCTAACATGGTATTAGAGCTAGGTCAATTTTTTGCATGCTGCAACTCGTGCTATTGATCTCCGTGTCCGTCGTCGCTGCCTCTTTCTGTCCCGTAGCAGCCGGTCAACCAAAGGCCGCTCCTCTCCTTCCCTGCAGCCGCCGTTCAACTCCTTCCCGTCCAGATCACGCTAGCTCCAGATCCTATCATGCTAGCTCCAGGTCCTGCCCCGTGATCACTCTAAATCAAGTCAGCATAGGAGCCTCCGCCCGCAATCGATCTTCCACAGCCAGCCTGGTTTTTCGCCGCCCCTCATCGGATCCGGGCTACACACGGCAGGCAACAGCTGTCTCCACGCGCGGGACTCCAGCCCAGGAACAAGTTGGCTTCATCGATCTAGCAACCAACCATCGAGTCAACGCCGTGATCTCCCTGGTTCTGATCCAGTCGCTAGCGCCCTCCTGCCCAAGCTACTCCCGATCCCGATCTCGCGCCTGATTCTGCTGGTGCTCTAGTCGGTTCTAAAAAAATGTCTGTTGCATCGGGCTATGTTGCTGTCCCTCGCTGTCCGGTGATCTTTGATGGTACTAACTACACCGAGTTTACTGGCTTCATGCGCATTCACATGCGTGGCATCCGTCTTTGGGGTGTTCTTTCTGGCGAGGTCTGCTGTCCGCCACGTCCAGTTCCTCCGGTGGCCCCTACTCCGCCAACTCCATCGGTTCTTCCTACGGATGCTAATCAGGTCGCCAAGGATGCGGCTAAGCTTGCTGATGAGGCTGCTGATCGCGCTTATGATGAGAGGGTTTTGGCTTATGAGGAGGCTCTTCAGACGTATCACGGTGCTCTGTCTGTTTACACCCAGTGGCTTGATGATGATGCTCGTGCTGCAGCTGTTCTCACTGCTAGTGTTCTGCCTCAGTTTGCTTCTGAATTTCTGGGTCTTCCTACTGTCTTTGAGATGTGGACCCGTCTTCGTGAGCGCTATCAGCCCTCTGGTGATGCCTTATACCTCTCTGTGATCCGTTAGGAGCATGCTCTTCAGCAGGGTGACTCTACTGTTGATGACTTCTATGCACAGAGTTCTGCTATCTGGCGCCAGCTTGATTCTCTCCGTAGTGCTGGGTGTCGTACCTGCCCCTGTTGCCAGGCTGTCCAGGCCAATTTGGAGTTTCATCGCGTCTATGAGTTCCTGTCTCGGCTCCGTAAGGAGTTTGAGCCCCGGCGTGCTCAGTTGTTTGCTCGTGGCCGTATTTCTCTCATGGAGGCGCTTTCTGAGATTCGTGCTGAGGAGACTCGCTTACGTGGTGCTGGTTTGCTGGAGGTTCCCTCTGTGCTTGCTACTCGTGCTCCTACGCCACCTGCTCCATCGACCACTTCTCGCTCGAGTGCTCCGCCGCTCTTGCCCACTCCTTCTGGAGGCTCAGGTCGCCCCCGTCCACATTGCGCCTATTGCAACAATGACGGTCATCTTGAGTCTCAGTGCTACACGAAGAAGAAACACCTGCGCAAAGCTCGATCATCATCTTCAGGGACTTCGTCATCTACCTCGACAGCTTCAGCCATTGCTTTGACTGAGCAGGATATTCTGAGACTTAAGCGTCTGCTCGCGGCTTCAGGTTCTTCCTCGACGGGTACTGCCGGTTCTGTGACTGATGCTTCCCACACTGAGCAATCACCCTCTACACAGTCAGGTACATCCCCATGGGTTCTGGACTCTGGAGCTTCTTTTCATATGTCTTCTCATTCTTCCACTTTGTCCTCTCTTCGATCATTGGATTCTCCTATTCATGTCTTCACTGCTGATGGTACTCCACTTTCTGTTGCTAGTAGAGGCAATCTTACTACTCCTTCTTATTCTGTTCCCGATGTTGCTCATGTTCCTCGACTTACCATGAATTTGTTTTCTGCTGGTCAACTTACGGATTCTGGTTGTCGCGTCATCCTCGACGTTGACTCTTGTTCTGTCCAGGACCGTCACACGCACACTCTGGTTGGGGCTGGCCCTCGCCGCCGTGATTCTCAGGGTCTTTGGGAGTTGGACTGGCTTCATGTTCCTTCTGCTGCCACCACCATCGCCAGTTCTTCCGCTTCTGTCGCCTTCGTCACTGGTTCCTTCCAGTAGTGGCATCATCGACTTGGTCATCTGTGTGATTCTCGGTTGTCTTCTTTAGTTCGTCGAGGCCTTCTGGGGTCTGTCTCAGGAGATGTCTCTTTAGAGTGTCAGGGTTGTCGTCTTGGCAAGCAGATTCAGTTACCATATTCACATAGTGAGTCAGTGTCTAAGCGTCCTTTCGATTTAGTCCATTCTGATGTATGGGGTCCAGCCCCTTTCGCTTCGAAAGGTGGTCATAAATACTATATTATTTTTATAGACGATTTCTCTCGTTACACATGGCTTTATTTCATGACTTCTCGTTCTGAGGTGTTGTCTATTTATAAGCGTTTTGCTGCCATGGTTCATACTCAGTTCTCTTCACCCATTCGTGTTTTTCGTGCTGACTCCGCTGGCGAGTATATCTCTAAGATGTTGCGTGGTGTTCTTGCTGAGCATGGGACTCTCTCTCAATTCTCTTGTCCTGGTGCTCATGCTCAGAATGGTGTGGCTGAGCGAAAGCATCGACATCTTCTTGAGACGGCTCGTGCATTGATGATTGCTGCCTCTCTCGCGCCTCATTTTTGGGCTGAGGCCGTCTCCACATCCACCTATCTTATCAATATACAGCCTTCCGCTGCTCTACAGGGTGGTGTTCCTTTCGAGCGACTTTTTGATCGTTCTCCCGATTATTCGATGCTTCGCTCGTTTGGTTGTGTTTGCTATGTTCTTCTTGCCCCTCGCGAACGCACCAAACTGACCGCTCAGTCTGTTGAGTGTGTCTTCTTAGGCTACAGTGATGAGCATAAGGGCTATCGTTGTTGGGATCCTATTGGTCGTCGGATGCGTATCTCTCGAGATGTGACTTTTGAAGAGTCTCGTCCCTTCTACCCACGCCCATCTTCCTCGACTTTTTCAGTGCAGGATATCTCTTTCCTCACTTTTCCTGACTCACCTATCACCCCCGCCGAGACTGTATCTCTCCGTTCCACTTCCTCTCCTTCTCCACATCTAGTTGATTTGCAGCCACCATCCTCCCCGGTCTCCTCGCCTAGCATGTCACCGGGTTCTCCACCTTCATCTCCGGTGACTTCCTCCCCGGTCTCCTCTCCCAGTCTGTCACCGGATTCTACACCTTCATCTCCGGTGACTTCTTCGTCGCCACCCCCTGATTCTACCTTGCCGATTCCTCCTTCTATTACTCCATCTCTTCCTCAGCATTACACTCGTCGTCCACGACCAGTCGATGCCTCTGTGGATGGGTCGTCATCTTCCTCTCAGCCTACTTATGGCTTGCGTTCTCGTCCTCGTCCGCCTGTTGATCGCTTTGGATTTCCCACCGCTGGTGCTGCTGTTCTTGAGCCGACTTCTTACCGTCAGGCTGTTGTTCATCCTGAATGGCAGTTTGCGATGGCAGAGGAGATTTCTGCTCTTGAACGCACTGGTACCTGGGATCTTGTTTCTCTTCCTCCCGGCGTCCGTCCGATCACTTGTAAGTGGGTCTACAAGGTTAAGACTCGCTCCGATGGTTCTCTTGAGCGTCACAAAGCTCGTCTTGTGGGCTCGTGGTTTTCAGCAGGAGCATGGTCGTGATTATGACGAGACTTTTGCTCCTGTGGCTCATATGACCACTGTTCGTACACTTCTTGCCGTTGCCTCTGCACGCCACTGGTCTATATCTCAGCTTGATGTTAAGAATGCCTTTCTTAATGGTGAGCTGCGTGAGGAGGTGTACATGCAGCCACCACCTGGGTATTCTGTTCCTGATGGCATGGTATGTCGTCTTCGTCGCTCTCTCTATGGCCTTAAGCAAGCCCCCCGCGCCTGGTTTGAGCGCTTTGCCTCTGTGATCACTGCTGCTGGTTTTTTAGCAAGTGCTCATGATCCAGCATTGTTTATTCACCTTTCTCCTCGTGGTCGGACTCTTCTTCTTCTTTATGTTGATGACATGATCATCACGGGGATGACCCCGAGTATATTGCCTTTGTAAAGGCCCGTCTTAGTGAGCAGTTTCTTATGTCTGATCTTGGACCTCTTCGCTACTTTCTTGGGATTGAAGTCTCTTCTACCTCTGATGGCTTTTTTATATCCCAGGAAAAGTATATCCAGGATCTTCTTGCTCGTGCTGCTCTTACTGACGAGCGCGTTGTTGAGACTCCTATGGAGCTCAATGTTCACCTCCGTGCTACTGATGGTGATCCTCTCCCTGACCCGACGCGTTATCGTCATCTTGTTGGCAGTCTTGTCTATCTAGCTGTCACTCGTCCGGACATCTCTTATCCGGTTCATATTCTGAGTCAGTTTGTCTCTGCTCCCACCTCGGTTCACTATAGTCATCTCCTTCGTGTTCTTCGATATCTTCGAGGCACGATCTCTCACCGTCTATTCTTTCCTCGCTCCAGTTCTTTACAGCTTCAGGCCTATTCGGATGCTACGTGGGCTAGTGATCCTTCCGATCGCCGTTCACTTTCTGCTTACTGTGTTTTTCTTGGTGGTTCTCTCATTGCCTGGAAGACGAAGAAACAGCTTGCAGTTTCCCGTTCGAGTGCCGAGGCTGAGTTGCGAGCAATGGCTCTTTTGACGGCAGAGGTGACTTGGTTACGGTGGTTACTTCAGGATTTTGGTGTTTCTGTCACTACACCGACTCTGCTTTTATCTGACAGTACAGGTGCTATCAGCATTGCACGCGATCCTGTGAAGCATGAGCTCACCAAGCATATTGGTGTTGATGCTTTCTATGTGCGCGCTGGTGTGCAGGATCAGGTTATTGCTCTTCAGTATGTGCCTTCCGAGTTACAGTTGGCGGATTTCCTGACGAAGGCTCAGACTAGAGCACAACATGGCTTTTATCTCTCCAAACTCAGTGTTGTTCATCCACCATGAGTTTGAGGGGGGGTGTTAGAGTTATAATATAAGTCATGTACCCCTTTGTATTTATCCCGTTGTATAAGGGGTTTCCTGCATATGTTCCACACCTGTACATGTATATATATCGGCCTATGGCCTCATGGGAATACAAGTTGCATATTTCCTAACACGATGTTCTGTATTCTTTTTGTTAGGAAGGGTGATTGATGACTTGCTAGTGGATTCTAAACTCTGAAGTCAGTGAGTATTGTCATTTGGTAACAATATCATGGTATCTATTTATTTTATATTCAAAACTTCAACACAGTTTGTCATAAAAGTTATATACTATGTGTCACATGTCTAGCATCGGTTGGGAGCAAATGTTTTATTTATTATTCATGACAAAGAGAAGCGTGTGTTTATTTTCGTTATTTTTTTTATTCTACCTATGATGTGAATACTTGGGTTGTGAAATGAATCTTACCTCTGAGATCATTCTGCGAAAGATCCAGATAAATCAGTTGAGTCAAGTTCATAATTGTACTTGGTATTCTGCCAGAAAACCTGCAGGCTGTTAGTACTAATACCGTCAATTTGCTGAGATGTCCAATATCTGTTGTTATTGGACCTGATAGGCCACTAGAAGATATTTCCAATCTTCTTAGTTTCTTGAGATTGCCAATTGAAGATGGGATTGTCCCAGAGAAGGCACAATCAAATATTCTCAAGGAAGTCAACTTGTTGAGGTTCCCAATTGATGGTGGTATCTTCCCAAACGAACCACAGTAAGTCATCTCCAAACTTGTCAAGTTGGTGAGGTTACCAATCAAAGGGGGCATCTTGGAGGAATAGCAATCAGAGAGTTGCAAGCTTGTCAAGTTCTTAAGGCTACTAATCCATGAGAAAAATGGTCCAAACTCTCCCGGAAATTGAGCAAAAGAGAGCTGCAAATTTTGCAAGGAGTTGAGATTGTTGAGGAATAAATCACTCGGCTCCATAGAAATTGACCCTCCTTGAAGACCTAGCTCACTCAGAGACAGAAGATTGCTAAAAGAGCTCAGCCTGACACCAGAGAAATTAGTATTGTGTAGATTCAAAGTCTCCAACGAAGTCCCATTTAGAAATTCTGGTAAATGCCCTGACAGTTGGTAGTTGTGTGACACATCAAGGACTCTTATATTCTTGAGTTGAAATATTGTCTGAGAAAACCAACCACCGAAGTTGTTATAGCTGAGTTGAAGAACACTTAAATTGAGAAAGTCCGTGAAGAATTCAGGAACCGCACCAGAAATTCCAACATTAAGCTTGAGGTTGACCACAGTAAGGGATCGGAGTATTGACAGGGAGGAGTGGATTGGACCATGGAGTTGGCAGTACACCATGCTAAGAACCTGAAGACGGGGGACAGCGTTACCTAGACCACTGCTCCACTCCTCTCCGCTACTAGACATGTCCACTCCATCAAGGTACAACTCCCTCAGATTGCTGAGGTTTGCCAGTAAGGTCTCAAAGCTGGGCTCTCGTAACACCAGAAAGTTGTCACCATGCAGGATAGAATAGATATTTGTGATTTCAGCTGATTCAATGTTATGCAGTGAAGAAAGGTCCAATGATACGAGGCTTGTGAGTTTGCCGATGGCGATAGGAATCTGACCATAGAAGCCCGAATAAGAAAGGTTGAGGTGAGTGAGCTTGGATAGCCTCTCGAAGCCATCTGCCGGAATGCGAGATCCACCAAAATCGTTCATGCTGAGGTCGAGGTAGTGTAGGGAGGTGAGGTTGAAGAGCGCGGCATGGCAGCCATAGCTGTAGAGGCCACAGCTGCCAAGGTCAAGAACGCTGACTCTGCCGCCTCCGCCATCATTACAGCGAACTCCCTCCCAGCTGCAGCAGTCGGTACCAGGTTGCCATGACGGCAGGGTGGTGGTGGAGTAGTCGAAGATGAAGGACTGCTTTAGTTCGAGAAGTGCTGCAGCCTGGTCCGGATGGCAGTAAGAAGAATCTGTTGTATTACCATGGCCGTGGCCATGGGAAGATGTGGCTCTCCAGAATAGTTGGATCACAATGAATAGAGGAATCAGGTGTGTAGCATGAGCCATCGGTTCGTTTCCGAACTGCAACCAGGCTCCTGAGAATGATATAGAACATAGCACCATCTCTCTTTGCAAGAAGCCAGAGTGTTCATTTTCTTGTTCTGAAACGCATGTGTTTGTTTTTCCTAAAGTGGGCCAACAGATGTTGTGCCATCCTGCAGTAATGTTATTAATCATGATGTTGATGACTTTGAACTCTGACCAAGTCTTCGGTCTCAAGCTTCAAAGATCAGTTCAGAATTAATATGACGTGTTTGTTTTCTTCTCAGAAGGACGTGTTTGTTTTTCTTAACGAGAGCCAATAATGGTGTCATGGTGGAAGAACACTCCTAACGACCGAATCTGATGACTTTGAGGCCAAGCCACTACAGCCAAGTCTTGAGTCTTGCGCTTCAGAGATCAAGTCAGAATTTCTGACGGGCTAAGAGGGCGTACAGGTCAGTACATATTTTTCTTATGAGAGCCCAGTCCAATGTTGAGTGACAGATAATTATAATAAAGCGCATGTGAAGAATTTAGGGGATCTCTTGGATTATCTTCTTGGCCTCAACATCAAGTTGTTGGGTTGCATATATAAAAATACCTACAGCATCTCATTTTCCTTGACATCGTTGATGCTTCCTCTGTTTTCTCTGCCAAGACTCACTAGCTTTCAGACCTATGGCATTTTCAACTAGGAGCCCATGATTTCGATATCTGAACTTGCAATAAGAAAAAGGAAAACGTGAGACTCCCATTCAGAATCAGCGTAAGTTGCATGTTCATATCTGTTAACCAATATTGTTCAAGTTATTTTTTAAGTCAAGTAGAACAACTTCTTACAATCACACCCAGAAAAACACAGACAAAATGGTATATTTGGCCGCATCAACCATTCGATCAGACACTTCAACGCAAATGGTAGATGCGGCCAAATATACCATTATGTCTGAGTTATGCTGGGTGTGATTGTAAGAAGTTGTTCTACTTGACTTAAGAAATAACTTGAACAACTATGGTTAGATGATGAAGCTCGTTTGCTAACGAAAGAGGCAGTTAGAAACGTTGGTGGTTCATTCATTTCCTTCTAGCGATAAAAATGCCAAGTATTCTATCTGGTAATGTTTTTGCACCATGTCTTGATTTTATTGGCAGGTACTGAAGTCAACAATCTAGGTGCATTATGACGGAAGGAAGCTGGAGGTTGCAACAGAGGTAGGCACATGATTCCCTTGAGATGAATCGCTACCTGGACAACTATGCAGTTTACAACGTGTTGTATAGTTTTCAGGAAGTTATGGTCAGATCCCCAGAAAACACACATCTGATCGAATGGTTGATGCGGCCAAACATACCATTCTGATTGAGTTGTGCTGGGTGTGATTGTAAGAAGTTGTTCTACTAGACTTAAAAAATAACCTGAACAATATTGGTTAACAGAAATGAACATGCAATTAACGCTGATTCTGAATGGCAGTGTCACGTTTTCCTTTATTTACTGCAAGTCTCCAGATATCAAAATCGCGGGCTTCTAGTTGAAAATGCCATAGGTCTGAAAGCTAGTGAGTCTTGGCAGAGAAAACAGAGGAAGCATCTACGATGTCAAGGAAAATGAGACGCTGTAGGTATTTTTATATTTACAACCCAACAACTTATGTTGAGGCCAAGAAGATAATCCAAGAGAGCCCATAGAATTCTTCGCAGGCGCTTATTGTCATTATCCATCAATCAACATTGGATTGGGCTCTCATAAAAATTATATTTACTGACCTGTACGCCCTCTTAGCACGTCGGATATTCTGACTTGATCTCTGAAGCGCGGGACTGAAGACTTGGCTGGCTTGGCTTCAGTTCAAAGTCAACAGTATCAGTCACCGTCGTCGCTGGAGTTGAAAAAACCCAGAAGCGCGCAATTCCTCGCCGTCGACCTGGATGACGGCGATGGCTTCCACACCAGCAGCACTATCAGGCTGCTCAGCGACCCTCTCGACGGCAACGATTTGTGCTCAAGGTATGGAGACCACTCGCCGAGCTTCCACAGCCTTGTACGGGATCTGATCCCACGACCACGAGACAAAATATATCTCGCTTCATCCTCTACGGATTTCTGTTCAGATACGGTGCCTCTAACCCCAACCCAGTTAACCAATATCGTGGCTGATTAATTTATGTTCTGGAAGGGGAAGCATGAGGTAGCACTACTTCAGAGCTCAGTCAAATTCTGTTTCAGTTCAGGTACCCAACCAACTGGTGCAGCAACCATGCCATTTGGTGCTACAGTATATTTTAGCATCATGTTTGACATGATGATTATCTTGTTACAGAGTGCGGAGGGGCTGAGGATTGCAGCTCGTTCTCTAGCATCTTTATCTAAGATTCCATTTTTGGGGAACAAAAGAACATCTCTATCACTTAATAATTCATTAAGTGGGATTTTCCATTCAAAATTCTGTACAGAGCGCATGAAACCATTTGACACCAATAGACCTATAAACAGAAGAATCCCAAATCAACTTCGGAGTTGCGACCCAAATTGTACTGTATTTGTTTTACAGCAAGTACTAGCAATCTCTGAACTCAAGTCTATATTACAAGCACAAAACCTGCCATGACAATTGATTGAAACAACAAGCCCTCACCCCCGCGTCGCCTCTCACGGGCGTCATGGAGGAAACCCCTTCCGGCGCCTCCGCCTTCCCCCCCCTCCCCCCCCCCCCACTAGTGCAGAACCGGGCAATAGCACCGGTTCGTAAGGCCCTTTAGTGCCGGTTTAGGAACCGGCACTAACGTTTCGGCACTAAAGGCCCCCCTCTTTAGTACCGGTTCAGCACGAACCGGTGCTAAAGGGCAACCACGTGGCACGAGCCAGCTCCGGGGGCCGGGAGCCCTTTAGTACCGGTTGGTAACACCAACCGATACTAAAATGTTTGGGGGGTTTTTGGTTTTATGATTTCTTTTTCATTTAATTTTGTGTTTTCCATTTTAATTCTTTTTCATTTGCTTGTATTTTACGGTACTGCACATTGTACACGTTATGCATATATATATATATATATATATATATATATATATATATAGAATTTCTAGTAGAACCAATCATATATATATCATCAATGTCTTACAAACCATATTAATTCACACATACACACATGTATAGCTATATACAATTTCTCCTACATATGCATGTTGCCTTCGGAGCCAGTGGCATTAGCCTAATTGGTGCCTTTGGAGCACGATGACAATTGGAAGTGGTTCATGGGGGCGGTAGCGGGTAATAGTATTCTCCCTTCGGATTTATGACCTGGTCGAGCAAAAATCCCGCTATTTCCTCTTGAAGTGCTTCTACGCGCTCCGTTTCTAGGAGCTTGTCCCGCACCTCTTTGAACTGTTAAGAAGGAGATCAATATGCATGTGTATTAGTTGTGTGATTAGATATCGATAATGATATAAAAATTGTGAATAGTGTTCTGACAAGCGTACCCATTCCTGTCTTTGAGATCTGCTCCTTTCGGACGCCATCATGCGAATGTTTTCGCAAACGCAGAATGCACACAGATTAGTCCCCTGCGCCTGCTTCAGGGCCTTTATTACGAGAATGGAATTTAATTTGATCAGATAATAATTAATCAAGCATGATAATTAAAGTGATGGCAGCTAGCTAGCTAGCTAGTACTACTTAATTACTTACCTTGGATCAAAACCATTTCAGCTTTGGTTTCCATTCGCCTTCCGTGACGTTAATGAACCTTTCCCAAGCCCTGCCCGCCGACAAAGAAAATGAATAAAGGGGTTATTAAATAGTTCATATCATGAAATGACGAATTACTAAATAGGCCGAGATATATAGTTAATAATGACTGAAATTACCTGTTGACTATCCCAAACAAGATGTTATAGTCACTTTGTTTTTTAAGTAGCGAGTCCAGTATTTCAACTGTTCCGGCGTCAACTTTAATGATACACAAGATCCAGTGAAATCTGCATGCACACACGTTTGCATGTCTTAATTAAGCGGGCATATGTAAGCAAAAACATGTAGCTAGCTAGCTAGTAGGCAAAAACAGAGAATTTGTAGTACAAGAAAGTGTGACTCACTGGAAGTTGTAAGGAAGTAGTATATCTTCATTGTATTTGAGGCGCTTCAAGAACTCTAGCATGCTGTCCTCTACCTCTTTTTCTTGATGCTTGTTTATTTTCCATGTGTATTCATTAACGGTGTTTTGGTCAATGAACCCAATGCCATAGCGTCCACCTTTTCTCATTTCATACATCTTCATCCTGCATAATACCATAGAAAAGAATATAGTGAGGATAATTACAGGTAATGATTGATCAAAAGGATCACTACAGCTAGCTTGAGACTTAAATTACAGAAAGAAATCACTTACAGACAATAGCAGCTGACGATAGATTTGTCGAGTGCGTCTTGATTGTATAACTGAAACAGTTCAGGATACTCAACGGCCACAGCTTTCTCATGGTAGTAATCATCCTTCTTGACATACACCATGAGGGACTCTTGATCGGATCTCTTGGTAATGTCCATGTACCATTGATGCAATTCATACATTCTCGTTGGGAGCTTGTTGACATCTTCTGGCTCGACCAAAGGTTGGCCCCGGACATATTTCCGTTTTATTTCCTCCTCTGTAATCCCAGGCATGTCCTTGATCTCGAGCAGTTGTCCAACAGTGATCTTGAGTTCTTCAGCCTGCATTATATGCTCCTGGGTTATTACCACATCGCCCACCTCGGGAACGTACACTGTTTGGCCACAATAATATTGGGCGCGCGTACTGTCACGTGTTGTTGGCGGCACAACAAGCGGGGGGATCGATTGCGCCGCCTGTTTTCCCAGCTGGGCAACAGTTTTCCCGCATTTTTTGACAGCTGCTTGTTGTTTGCTCGAGCTCGAGCTCGCCTCCTTCTGTAGACGTCGTCGATGTAACTTCCTGATGTGGCGCTCATAGTCTGTGTCAACAGGCTTAGGAGCTGGTGGTTGAGCCATACGAATGAAGTGGTCAACTACCTCCACAGGCACTTTCTCCCTTGGCGGCGGTGGCGGTTTCGGTCCAAAATGGGCGTCGAATTCTGCCTGCACTATGGCATTGGTTTGCTCCTCGGTCCTGTCGTAAGCCCTCACAGGAAGAGGAGTAGTGAGGTTTGGACCATATTTATATCGCTTGCCTCCGCCTGTACTTCCTGTACTATGACCTCAACTCGTACCGCTACACACCATAGCTGCGGGGTGTCTCTTCTGCGATTGCTGAGGCGGCGGAGACAGCTGACGGGGCTGAGTTGGACGAGGAGGAGTGGCCTGAAGCTGTGCCGGACTTGCAGTGGCCTGAGGTTGTGCCGGACTTGGAGGAGGAGTGGACGTCTGACACTGTGTCGGACTTGGAGGAGGAGTGGCCTGACACTTTGCCGGACTTGGAGGAGGAGGAGTGGCCTCACGCGTTGGTGGACTTGGAGGAGCGGGAGTCTGCTGACTCGGTGGCGGACTTCGAAAGATGATGCAATCCTTTCTCCATAGGATGACACGATGTATGGCCTCTCCCAATGTGTGCTCGTCGTCACCTCCAGGAATGTCAAGCTGTAGCTCCGAATATGGGTCCACCACCTCATCAACCAAGACACGAGCATAGCCCGCTGGAATCGGGTTGCAATGGAAGGTTGCCTCGGGGGAATTTGAAAAAGCAACGGCGTCCGCCACCTTCATGGATATGTTCTTCATTTTGAAGTGTAGCTCGCAGTTAGTGTTCTCCGTGATGTCATCCACGGGGTATCTATCTAGCACTACTGCGTCGCCCAGAGCGGAACCCACGCTGCTTCTCGGCATGGATGGGGCGGTGGTATCCAATGCTGGATCATCCGCTAGCTGCTGCAGCTGCTGAGACCCCCTTTGCTGGCTAAGTGAGTCGATCTGCTCCTGCTGCCGCTGGAATTTAGCGGCCAATTCCGCTTGACTTGCTTCTAGGCCTTGAAGGCGTTCATAGTCCCGCTTCCTCTGCTCCTCCTCCATCTTCCTCTTCTTCTCCTCCGCAATATTCTTTCTCGCATGGGTTCTGTAGTCGGCGTTCCAGTCCGAAAACCCCTCATACCACGGAATAGCGCACTTGCCTCGTGTTCTTCCCGGGTGTTCAGGATTTCCCAGGGCACGCGTAAGCTCGTCGTTCTCTCTGTTGGGCTGGAACACCCCCGATCGAGCCTCTTCTATTGCAACAAGTAGCGCATCGTCGGCTCCGTTCAGACATGCCTTCATCGAAACATTGCCTGTCTTCAGGTCCAACTCCCCCCATGCGCATAGAACCAAGTCCTGCACCTGGGGGGCCAGCTCTTAGTAACCGGAGTGACACTTGCATCCTCCATCTCTTTCTCAGACTTATCCCACTTAGGCATTGCCACCGCGTAGCCACCTGGCCCCAGCTTATGGAACTTATCCTTTTTTCGGCATTCTTGTTTATTCTCGACCGTTCCTTAGCTAATTCTGAATCCTTGAATTTCACGAAATCGTCCCAGTGAGCACTTTGATTCTCTAGTATCCCCTCGAATACTGGAGTCTTCCTTCCTCCCTTGACGTACTTCTCCCACGTCGTTCTCTTGTGGTTCTTGAATGCAACCGCCATCTTCCTAAAAGCAGCGTCCTTGACTTTCCGCACATCTGCTTCTGTGAAATTATCTGGTAGGGTGAAATGTTCCATGAGAGTATCCCAAAGCAGTTTTTTTGATTCTCGTCGACAAAAGTAACATTTGGACGTGGCTTTGCTGGCTTTCTCCATTCTTGAAGGGAGATCGGGAGTTGGTCCTTCACAAGAACTCCGCACTGACGAACGAACTTGTCCGCAATCTTCTTAGGTGCTAATGGTTCGCCATTAGGTTTGAATGCCTCGATATTGTACTTTATGCCCTCCTTCAACTTTTTGTTCGGGCCTCGTTTCGTCCTTTTGCCTGAAGATTTGCTCGATACGGATGGCTGAAAGAAGAAAGATCGATTCGTTAATATATCTTCAACTCATTTAAAACATGCGATGATCACCAAATCCCTGCTTATATAAATATATATACTTCGCCGGTGTTTGTTGTTTCAGGATCAACATGTTCTTCGTCGTAGTTCATGACTTCATCTTCTCGGTCGTCGCGATCGAATATCATATCACCCTCTCCGGTGTTGTTTAGAAATTCGGAGCCGTCATAATCTTCTTCATTCTGATCATCATCTGGCCCGCGTATTATATCGAACATGGTCTGTTCTCCCTCTCTGTTGGTATTGTCCACCATAGCTTTCTCCCTCTCTGTTGGTATTGTCCACCATAGCTTTTATTTAACTATGCCAAAAGAAATATAAAACAATTTAGTATTCAAATTACATCATCTCGAATAATAGATATAATCTCAATACATCGTCTCGAATAATAGATATAATCTCGAATACATCGTCTCGAATAATAGATATAATCTTGATTACATCGTCTCGAATAATAGATATTATCTCGAATACATCGTCTCGAATTATAGATATAATCTCGAATACATCGTCTCGAATAATATATAATCTCGAATACATCGTCTTGAATATTATATATCGAGTACATCACTGGCTAGGTAGCTAATAAAGATCGAATACTACAGAAGAATCTAGGACACTCGCGGTTCCTGCGGCGCGGGCGGTGGACACCCAAAGAGAAGGAACCCTCACAGGATCATAGCTGAAGTGAGATCCCTGAAGAAACTGCCAGGTATTGGAGAACCTGCCGCCCTCTAACGCAACCATGTAGCGATGGACGTGCTCGTCCTCCTCCCTGACACGACGACGTACCACCTCCGGCGGGGCCGGCTCCCTCCGCACCGAAACTGGCCCACGCGAACACCACCAAACGAGATCAGGGTCGACGACGGGACCCGGGGCCGGGTTCCTCATCAAGCAGCGCGCCCCTCCAAGCAGCACCTCCCAGTGCCAGCCCGGCGGAGCCCAGTCCCGAACATGGGTCAGCTGGACGTCGTCGCGGACGTGTCGACGGCGAGGATGCGGGCCGGGCATCGTCGACAACAAATACTAGCTATATGCCCGCAAAAAGTAACATTTTTTTAATGATTGGATTTTGATAACTAAAATTTCTAACATTTCTATAAGCCCCGCCGTCACTGCTTATAATACTCGCACCTGCTTATAAGCCCCGCCGTCGCTGCTGTCTCGAGCTCCTCTCTTAAGCAGGCCTTCTGGGCCTACCTCTTCTGCGATGCCCTGTTGGGCCTACTGGGCTAGCGGGCCTGCATCCTGGCCCAACTTGAATTTGGGTTTCTAGTCGTATGCAGGCCGCTGTGGCCCAGTAGGTGGGCTTTTTTTTCTTATTTTTTTGCTTTATTTATTTTTCTGAATAACTTAACTTTGAAAATAGATTTTTCAGTGATTCTTTTTTCTTATGTTTAATATTAGTGTGTTTTATCATTATATTCAATTTGGTAATGCTTAGGTTATTTAAAAAATGAAATGCCTTTGTAACGGATGAGTTTTCGTCCGAAACCCTGATACTTCGAAACAGATTGTCCATTTTGTACACGAAGTGCATCCAGTTTTTGCGGTAACCCTCTCTACTTTTTTGCACATGCTATGTGGGTGAAATTATGATACCATGCCAACTTTCATCATTTTCTGAGTTCATTTGAAATGCTTTTCAATTTCAGGGTCATTTAGCTGAAAAAATCAGTAAATGCATAAAAGAATTTGCTTGCACATAAAATTTCTTCGCGTTTCAAATGACAAAACACATAACTAGCTACCCTAACTATTACAGAGATTCCCTCCTGGGTGTGAAACACAGGAGAAAGTGATGATAGTTAAGCCGATCACATCCCAGATCTTTGGGTGTGAAACTTTTTCTTCGCGTGTGTCCTTTTGCGTCATAGCCATGGAAAATCTTCATCATTTAACGGGATGCTCGGGTCAATATTCACTGTGAATGGAGCAATTTCATCAAACTTTTCATAATCTTCTGACTTGTTTGTCTTGTCATCCACTCCCATGATGTTTCTCTTCCCAGAAAGAACTATGTGCCGCTTTGGCTCATCGTACGATGCATTCGCTTCCTTATCTTTTCTTTTTCTTGGCTTGGTAGACATGTCCTTCACATAGAAAACCTGTGCCACATCATTGGCTAGGACGAATGGTTCGTCTGCATACGCAAGATTGTTGAGATCCACTGTTGTCATTCCGTATTGCGGGTCTTCCGTTACCCCGCCTCGTGTCATATTGACCCATTTGCACCGAAACAAAGGGACCTTCAAACCACGTCGATAGTCAAGTTCCCATATGTCCTGTATATAACCATAATATGTTTCCTTTCCCGTCTTGGTTTCTGCATCAAAGCGGACACCACTGTTTTGGTTGGTGCTCTTCTTATCTTGGGCGATCATGTAAAATGTATTACCATTTATCTCGTACCCTTTGAAAGTCATTATATTCGAAGATGGTAACTGGGACAGCAAGTACATGTCATCTTCAATAGATGTCTCATGCATGGCACGTGCTTGCAACCAGCTGGCGAAACTCCTGGTTTGTTCACGTGTAATCCAGTCATCAGACCGCTCCGGGTGTTTGGAGCGTAGCAAATTCTTGTGTTCATCCATATACGGAGCCACCAAGGCGGGATTCTGTAGAACTGTGTAGTGTGCTTCAGTGAGAGAATGTCCGTCCATACATATTATTTGTTCCCCTCCTAGCGTGCCTTTTCCATCCAGTCTGCCCTTATGCCGCGATTCAGGAACACCAATTGGCTTAAGGTCAGGAATAAACTCAATACAAAACTCAATGACCTCCTCATTTTGACGGCCCTTGGAGATGCTTCCTTCTGGCCTAGCACGGTTATGAACATATTTCTTTAAGACTCCCATGAACCTCTCAAAGGGGAACATATTGTGTAGAAATACAGGATCCAAAACGTTAATCTCTTCGCATAGGTGAACTAGGACGTGCGTCATGATGTTGAAGAAGGATGGTGGGAACACCAACTAGAAACTGACAAGACATTGCACCAAATCATTCTGTAACCTTGGTATGATTTCTGGATCGATTACCTTCTGAGAGATTGCATTGAGAAATGCACATAGCTTCACAATGGCTAATCGAACGTTTTCCGGTAGAAGCCCCCTCAATGCAACCGGAAGCAGTTGCGTCATAATCACGTGGCAGTCATGAGACTTTAGGTTCTGGAACTTTTTCTCTGCCATGTTTATTATTCCCTTTATATTTGACGAGAAGCCAGACGGTACCTTAATACTGAGCAGGCATTCAAAGAAGATTTCCTTCTCTTCTTTGGTAAGAGCGTAGCTTGCATGACCCTGATGTATGCCGTCTTTTCCGTGCATACGTTGCTGGTCCTCCCGTGCCTCAGGTGTATCTTTTGTCTTCCCATACACGCCCAAGAAGCCAAGCAGGGTCACACAAAGATTCTTCGTCACGTGCATCACGTCGATTGCGGAGCGGACCTCGAGGTCTTTCCAATAGGGCAGGTCCCAAAATATAGATTTCTTCTTCCACATGGGTGCGCGTCCGTCAGCGTCATTCGGAACAGGTTGTCCACCAGGACCCTTTCCAAAGACCACCTTCAAATTCTTGACCATATCATGTACATCAGAACCAGTACGGTGGCGAGGCTTCGTCCGGTGATCCGCCTCACCTTTGAAATGCTTGCCTTTCTTTCTTACGGTATGCCTGCTCGGAAGAAATCGACGATGTCCCAGGTACACATTCTTATTAGCCAAATATATACTGTTGGTATCGTCCAAACAGTGCGTGCATGCACGGTATCCCTTCTTTGTTTGTCCTGAAAGGTTACTGAGAGCAGGCCAATCATTGATGGTCACGAACAGCAACGCCTTTAGGTCAAATTCTTCCCCCATGTGGTCATCCCACGCACGTACACCTGTTCCATTCCACAGTTGTAAGAGTTCTTCAACTAATGGCCTTAGGTACACATCAATGTCGTTGCCGGGTTGCTTAGGGCCTTGGATGAGCACTGGCATCATAATGAACTTCCGCTTCATGCACAACCAAGGAGGAAGGTTATACAAACATAGAGTCACAGGCCAGGTGCTATGGTTGCTGCTCTGCTCCCCAAAAGGATTAATGCCATCTGCGCTTAGACCAAACCATACGCTCCTTGCGTCATCTGCAAACTCCTTCCCGTACTTTCTTTCGATTTTTCTCCACTGCGACCCGTCAGCGGGTACTCTCAACTTTCCGTCTTTCTTACGGTCTTCTCTGTGCCATCGCATCGCCTTGGCATGCTCTTTGTTTTGGAACAAACGTTTCAACCGTGGTATTATAGGAGCATACCACATCACCTTGGCAGGAATCTTCTTCCTGGGGCGCCGACCCTCGACATCACCAGGGTCATCGCGGCTGATCTTATAGCGCAATGCACCACATACCGGGCAAGCGTTCAAATCCTCGTACTCACCGCGGTAGAGGATGCAATCATTAGGGCATGCATGTATCTTCTGCACCTCTAACCCTAGAGGGCAGACAACCTTCTTTGCTTCGTACGTACTCTCGGGCAATTCGTTGTCCTTTGGAAGCATATCCTTTATCATTACCAGCAACTTTCCAAATCCCTTGTCAGATACACCATTCTCTGCCTTCCATTGCAGCAATTCCAGTGTGGTGCCCAGCTTTTTCTTGTCACCTACGCAATTCGGGTACAACAATTTTTTGTGATCCTCTAACATGCGCTGCAACTTCTTCTTCTCCAAATCACTTGCGCAGTTTCTCTTTGCATCGGCAATGGCCCGACCTAGATCATCAACGGGCTCATCTGATGCCTCTTCTTCAGCTTCTTCCCGCATTGCCGGCTCAGCTTCTTCCCGCATTACCGGCTCAGCTTCTTCCCCCATTGTTGTATCATCGTATTCAGGGAACCCATGGCCAGGATAGCTGTCGTCGTCCTCTTCTTCTTCATTGTCTTCCATCATAACCCCTATTTCTCCGTGCTTGGTCCAAACATTATAATGGGGCATGAAACCGGACTTAAACAGGTGGACGTGAATGGTTCTTGACGTAGAGTAATTGTGACCATTCTTATAGCGAGCACATGGACAAGGCATAAAACCATCCGCCCGCTTGTTTGCCTCAGCCGCAAGCAGAAAAGCATGCACGCCCTCAATGAACTGGGGAGAGCATCGGTCATCGTACATCCATTGCCGGCTCATCTTCATTACACAACACCGAATAGACCAAATTAATACAAGTTCATACAACACTTAAATGCAACAAACAAATAACTCTCTAGCTAAAGCATTTAAATGCAACAACAAATACGATCGAGATCGCAACTAAGGTAACAATGGATCCAACAGCATAATGATACCAAGCCTCACTATCGATGGCATATTTTCTAATCTTTCTAATCTTCAAGCGCATTTTCTCCATCTTCATTTTGTGATCATCGACGACATCGGCAACATGCAACTCCAATTCCATCTTCTCCCCCTCAATTCTTTTCAATTTTTCTTTCAAGTACTCGTTTTCTCTTTCAACTAAATTTAACCTCTCGGCAATAGGGTCGGTTGGAATTTCCGGTTCACATACCTCCTAGAAAAAATTTCTTTGTTAACTTGATGGGCATAATTTGTCATAAACACGAAATGCAACTAGTTTTAAAAGAGAATATACATACCACATCTGAATCATAACAAGGACTAGGGCCGACGGGGACAGATATCAAAACCATGGCACTATATGTATAACAAACAATGTACGGGTAAGATAATTATACGAGTAACTATATATCCAAATCACACAAACATCAATTTTTATATAAAATTTCATGAACTAGAGGCTCACCACAAGGTGGTGCCGGCGACGGGACGGTGCGGGCGATCGACGGTGGCTACGATGGAGATTTAGAAGGCACTAAGTAAACCACACCTACATATGCAAACTAAGTGTTATTTTTGACCTCAAATTGCATATAAATCAAATACTAGCACATATATATATATATATCCTCCCAAATTACTAAACTCACAAATTAATCACTATATAAAGCATTGCAAGAGCTAATCTAGCAATGAGAGATGAAAGGACAAAGTTGCTAACCTTTGTGATCATTTGAATGGACGGGGGCCTTCAAATCTTGAAAATTTTTGGGTAAAATGTGTGATGAGCTCGAGAGGAAGAGGGGAAGAACAGAGAGGAGAGGGGAAAGGGGAAGAACAGAGCGAGCTCGGGTGGACGAAGGGTTTATGTAGGACGACCTTTAGTACCGGTTCGTGCCAAGAACCGGTACTAAAGGGGCTGGAGGGGCACCTGTCTGACAACATCCTGCCGCCACTCTCATTAGTACCGGTTCGTGGCACGAACCGGTGCTAAAGGTTCGCCACGAATCGGTACTAATGAAAGCAGCCCGGCTAGCCGTTGGAACCGGCACTAATGTATACATTAGTGCCGGCTCAAATACAAATCGGCACTAATGTGCTTCACGTTTGACCCTTTTTCTACTAGTGCCCCCTCACCTCGCCACCGCCTAAGGAGCCCGCCGGCGAAGCCCGGTCAGGCTCCAGGGAGCGTGGCGGAGGGGCATCTCTCAGGACGGCGTGAGGGCGGATCTGGCGTGCAGGCTCATCGGGCTCTGGCCAGCGTACCGGCGCGGCTTCGGCGGCCTGGGGTTAGGGGCGGCGCGGCGTTGGGCTCGCGGAGGCCTGGGGTGGTGCTGGCGTTCGGCGTGCGCGAGCGCCCGGGAGCTGCGGCTCGGGCATGGCCGGGCGGTGGGGGCGAGAAGCGGGCGGCGATTTGGCTGCGGGGACGCGGCGGTCGTGTGGGTCGGTGATACGTCCATTTTGCATCATGTTTTTATGATACTCCCTCCGTTCCTAAATATTTGTCTTTTTAGAGATTTCAAATGGACTACCACATAGGATGTGTATAGACATATTTTAGAGTGTAGATTCACTCATTTTGCTCCGTATGTAGTCACTTGTTGATGAATATTTGTTGCAATATTTATTGAATTATAGACTGTTATTACATATTATGATACAATACTTATGCCTTTCTCTTTTATTTTACAAGGTTTACATGAAGAAGGAGTATGCCGGAAGCTGAAATTCTGGACCGGAGAGGAGCAAATCTGAAAGATCTATTCTGCACAACTTCAAAAATCCTGAAAATTTACGGAGAATTATTTTGGAATATACAAAAATTATTAGGCGAAGAAACTACCAGACGGGACCCACCAGGTGGCCACAACCTTGGGGGCGCGTCCTACCCCCCCCCCCCCCCCCCCCCCCTCCCCCCCCCCCCCCCCCTCCATGGCTTGTGGGCCCCCTGGCAGGTCTCCGGTGCCCATCTTCAGCTATATGAAGCGTTTTGACCTAGAAAAAAACAGAAGAGAGCTTTCGGGGCGAAGCACCGCCATTTCGAGGCGGAACATGGGCATTAGCAAACTAGGGCTCCGACGGAGCTATTTTGCTAGGAAAATTTATGTCCCGGAGGGGGAAATCGAAGCCATCATCGTCACCAATGATCCTCTCATCGGAAGAGGGTCAATCTTCATCAACATCTGCACCAGCACCATCACCTCTCAAACCCCAGTTCACCTCTTGTATTCAATCTTTGTCCCGAAACCTCAGATTGGTACCTGTGGGTTGCCGATAATGTTGATTATTCCTTGTGGTTGATGCTAGTTGGTTTATTTGGTGGAAGATCATATGTTCAGATCCTTAACGATATTCAATATCCCTCTGATCTTGAACATGAATATGCTTCATGAGTAGTTATGTTTGTTCGTAAGGACATGGGAGAAGTCTTGTTATAAGTAATCATGTGAATTTGGTATTCATTCGATATTTTGATGAGATGTATGTTGTCGTTCCTCTATTGGTGTTATGTGAACGTCGACTACATGATACTTCACCATTATTTGGGCCTTGGGGAAGGCATTGGGAAGTGATACGTAGATTATGAGTTGCTAGAGTGATAGAAACTTAAACCCTAGTTTATGCGTTGCTTCGTAAGGGGCTGATTTGGACCCACATGTTTTATGCTATGGTTAGATTTATCTTAATTCTTTTTTCGTAGTTGCGGATGCTTGAGAGAGGGGTTAATCATAAATGGGAGGCTTGTCCAAGTAAGGACATCATCCAAGCACCGGTTCACCCACATATCAAATTATCAAAGTAACGAGAATGTGAATCATATGAGCATGATGAAAACTAATTTGACAATAATTCTTATGTGTCCTCAGGAGCGCTTTACTTTATATAAGAGTTCGCTCAGACTTATCCTTTGTTATAAAAAAGATTTGGCCACCTTGCAGCACCTTTGTTACACTTGTTACTTGTTACCTTGGTGCCAGCATAGAGGTTATATCGTTGTAATTGCGCCTAACACTTCAGATACTTCGTGCATACCGACTGATTAATCTCCTAGCAATAATGCACTATAAGGAACATTTATGTAGACCATACAGATTTATATCTTTGGAATCTTGCATATTAACATCAACGGAAGGTGTTCTGCATCGATGGACAGGTCGTGCTGCCACAACAATGCATCCTCTTTCTTAACAAACGGCATGGGAAACTACTTCGGATCGCCTGGACATGAGTGAGGGAGCCCAGTGAGTCGACGCCGAGCCGATGTGCACATCTCCAAACGACGCTCTTCCCCTGCTGCTGGCTGGTGTAGTTGCTCATTTGGATTCTGTAAAACTTAAACAATTAGTAGTTTGAGAGAACTTCTGCTCTCAGTTATTCCCAGTTTGAGTCTTTAGCAGGGCCTTGGGCCGTAGACTTTGGTTTGCTGTATCTGGTTTGATGTCGTTTTGTTGAACTGGTGTGTTGGCTTTCTGCTTCATTATATAAAATGGGGCGGGCGGAAACTCCTTTCATTCAAAAATAAATAAATAAATAATCATGCATATTAACATCAAAGACTACACTGCCCTCTTTTATTTTTCTCAGCAACAGGTCCAACTTCATGTACACATTATTGATATTAAACTGAAAATTCAGTGTAAGTTGGCGTTTTGGGTACATTAACTACCCCTATAACCATGATTTTGAATTACTATGGGAGAATTGTAGTGGGAAACAAGCTTTGAGGGCAATCGAATAATATCACCGATGATGATCACAATGATACCAAGAAAGACTTTGATACCTGAATCACGATGAAGGCACCCACACTAAAAACCAAATCAACCATTTTTAGGGGAAATAGTGATATTTTTTTTCGAGGGACTAAAAATGGTTTTTGTAGGAACTAAAAAAATGGTAATATTTTTTTAGGAGCGAACTCACGACATATATTTTTTTAGGGGGTAGCGAACTCACGACTCGGTGATCAGCCGCCGTTCACGGGCCAAAATAATAACTGGGCCCCTCGCTTCCATCTAGCCCATACGCGCACACCATCATCACCGAGCCTCTATCTAGCCGGAGTGGGGAAAAATGGAGGCGCGCCCCTGCTCGCCGTCGATGACGATGCGGCGACGGCTCGAACGCCAGGTTGGTGTGCGACCACCGCTGCGCCTAAGACTTCTGTTTCTGTGCCAGATTCGTCGACCCCTCGCCGGAGGTCGCCAGAGGTACATACTATGGCCCTGTTCGGCAACCATCTACGGAGCGGAGCGCACCGAGCTCGGTTCTAACCGCTCCCTAAATTATAGCCTGCATGCCACTCCGCTCCGAACCAGAGTTGCGGAGCGGAGGGATGCCGAACAGGCACTATATCTCGCCGCTTCTCATCGACCCGCCATCAATTTCAGTTTGATTGAGGCCGCTAGCTGCAACCCAGAGGCTTATAATCTGCAACGAATTTTTTGGCTGATTATTTTAGTTCCGTCGGTAGGGGGATGAGGCTCCAGCTGTCCGTCGGGACGGTGCTACGAGGATTCGGGCTTGGCCAAAATTTGTTTCAGGTATCGAACGAACTCATACAGCATTGCATTCAGAAGATTATTCTTTCATAACGTGGAAGATTGCAGATTACATTTTTAACAAGCATCACTGTAAGGCACCTCCCTCCATGACTCCTAGTTGCGGAAACTGACCCGCGTCTCTGTCACTCAAATCCCAGTTTAACTGTTTGTTTAGGGAGCATCCGATGGTTATTTTCCAGTCAGGGTTGTACACGGATCGGCGTGTCTGATCTTTCTTACCAGGAGGATTGTACATAGAGCAGATACAACCACAAAAGACCAACACATTAGAAAGCAGAAAACAAACAATTCCTCATCTGTTTCGGTGCTGCAACAGAAATTAACACTAGAAATGTAGTAATTGTCTTACAACTTGTGATAAGAAGTGTTCTTCTGTCTTCAGACCAGTTCACCAATACATCGCATAAACATGAGAATACACACATTATGATCGATGAAGGTAGAAATGTGAACACATAGAGTGGCATATTACAACTTATAGCTCCCTCCAGTAATTGCAATAACTACAACAAGAGTCTTCTATCTTCAGACCAGTTCACGCAATCCGTAACCATTTGCCGATTTTCCCCCATTTCATCAGAATACCTGCTGTGAATCCAACGCCAAAGCCCACCCCAACAAAGAGAAAAAAAATGATATCAACATGATCTCCGGATGTGTTCACTTGCTCCTCATTTGATCTACTTAAATCTCCACATGGTTTGGTCATAGGTGGTCCACAGAGCCCTGTATTCCCTTCATATGAAGTGTTCTCAAATGTTGCAAACTGGCGTAACTGTGGTATCCTTCCATCTAGCTTGTTTTCACACAAGTTCAGAGTTCCAAGAAATGTTAAATTTGCTAGCTCTTGTGGAATCTCCCCAGAAAGCTTGTTCCATGACAGGTCTAGTGATTCCAACTGACACATCTCACCAATTTGTGGTGGAATCCTCCCCGTAAATGCATTGTGTGACATGTTCAATATATGCAGTGAAACCAGACTTCCAGTTGATTTAGGAATGTCACCATCCAATGCATTATTTGAGAAGTCGATGGCCGTTAAGGTAGTCAAGACTTTTTCAAATGTCACGTATTGCCCTTTATATGTGATTGCGACAGTATCATGGTAGTATACACCTCTGTACGAAGTCTGCGGACCTAAACTATTTCCTGTTTCATTGAACTTCGTCATCATAACTGTAAACTTCTCAAACCATCGTGGATCCAAATTTCCAGAGAAGTTGTTTGAGGCTATATCAATGATTTGTAACTGTGAGAAGTATTTCAAAAATTCTCTGGGAGGATAAGAAAGTGAGCCATAGAACTGGTTGGATCTCAAAACGAGGACACGGAGATCAGAAAGCCTACCCAGCCAAGATGGGAAAGTATCAAGCATATGGTTGTTTCCAATGTCAAGAACCTCCAAGTCGGGGCAGTTGGAAAGAGACCTAGGCAGCCGCCCTTGAATATTATTGCCATGTAAATCTATTGTCTGGAGATTACAATGCTCACTTACATTATAAGGCAAAGTTCCTCCGAAGTAATTTTCTCTCAAATTTAGTATGGCCAAGCTGCTACCTTCTATCAGGCAGGACGGTATTAACCCACTGAAATTGTTATATGACAGGTCAAGGACTTCTAGGTTGCTTGCGTCACAAATTGAATGCGGTATATGCCCACTTATCTTATTTCTTGACAACTTGAGATAAGCAGTTTGTCGAAGATAAGCAGTGAAGTTTGACATAAGAGAAGTGAATCTATTGTTTGAATAATCCAATAATGAAGTGTGAGTGTTAACTGTTGCAGACATGTTTGGCATTGGGATCTGGCCTTGAAGTTTATTGGAACTAAGATCAAGAGATTCCAAATGACTGCATGGGAGCAAATATGAAGTGAGTTGCATATCTGTGAATATGTTGTTTGAAAGATTTAATCGTGTAATATCATCCCACGTCTCCCATATCCATTGGGGCATACTACCATGTATTTTATTGCTCGAGAGGTCCAACATTAGGATATGATTAACTTGCATCAAGAAATTAGGAATTGTTGTCATGTTGCAAGACACTAGTCTTAACATTGAGAGTTTAGGTAGTATGGGCACTGTCGATATATTGCCTTCTCCATCCAAAACAGACAAACTATTGTTTGAGAGATCCAATATATCAAGTTTTCGTAACTTCCAAAGTGAACTCAAGTGTACAAAACCTGTTAAGTTATTCATGCTAAGATCGAGGTCCACCAAACTTGTGAGTTGAAACAGTGATTCAGGAATCTGTCCCCTGATTTGGTTTTCACCCAAATAAACATTTTTCAACTGTGAATCTAGTGTATAGAACTCTTGTATTGGTTCAGAAAATTGGTTTGATGAAAGATCCAACTGTAACATTGTTGGTGAAGTGAATAGAGATGTTGGAATCTCTCCTGCAAATGGAGTTAATGGTGTTCTACGTTAACATTGCAGGGAAGACAAACAAATAAATATTCTGTAGAAGATAAGTACAAGTCCCTAGAACAGAGAAATATTTCAGAGGGAAGAGTTAAACTTGTCAAGGTAACCTTGTTACAATCTAGTTTTACAACCATACAACCTTCAATCTTGGTACCGAACTGAAATTTGAGATGACCTTCAAAGAAAATAGAGTTACTGTTTGGTACGGAAGAATTGTGTGACTGATCACTGATGTACATAAATTCAAATTGGTGACAAAAAAAGTTCTTTTAAGATCAAGGCAACGATCAATTGAATATCTCAACACCATCCAAAATTAGAATTTTGACACAGAGTATCATTAAATCGCTTGGAAAACGTTATTCATTTTTAATCAATTGTCAAAAACAGTTTCATTTGACTTCCCTTTACAATTGTTATTAATTGAAGCAATGAAGCACTGTTGTGTTTTGGTACAAGTAGCAAGACCAGTACTTTCCAATCCTATATTGGAATATTTTTCAGACATATCATCATTTGTTCTGTGCAACACTAATGTAACAACATGTGCAGAAAATTTGACCAAAAAATCAAAATAATCAAAGAATGCAGTGTGAAGAATTCTTGCAATTAATATTTTTCTTCAAACATGAAATGAATGGATTAATCACTTTGCTAATAGGGCAATCAAAATAAATAAACATTCCATTAAAATATGGAAAACAAATGATATTCTTCAAAAATGAAGCCAACCCTACTCGTAAGTGCTCTCTGCATTCTTGGGGCTACTGTCCTCTTTTATGAAAAGGAGGTCACGAGGCAGTCGGCATTGATTTTCAATGTTATATTAACCAAAATGTGCACTGGGCACATTTTTTCTTTCTAGTGGATAACAAATTTTATTTGGACCGAAATGGCACTCCAGAGAAGTGTTATATAACAATAGCTTGCACACATATACATATTAGCTCCTCAATAGTCTGATGTTTTGTATTCTTTTTCTTAGGTATGTGCTTCTTTGGTAGTTCAATGTTTTGTATTCCTTGTGTTCTGAAGGTTGACTGACTTGCTTAGGGATTCTATAGTTAGTAAAGAGTACTAATCCATCAGAAAAATAGTTCAGTGTTTTGTATCCATTTTGTATTAATTTCTAGCATGTTTTCTATCTACTTGTAAGAAAATAACACAATTTCTCATAGGAGTTTGGTCATATGTGTCATTGGTACATTTTTTTTTCTCACTACTCTAGCAAAGATAAAGTTTTTATTCATGACAAAGCGACATATGTGTATTTTAAGAACATTTGGGCTGTAAATGAAATGTTACCTCTGAGGTCATTTTGCGAAAGATCCACATAAATAAGTTGAGTCAAGTTGACGATTGTACTTGGTATTCTTCCAGAAAATCCGCATCCCCTTAACACTAGTATCGTCAATTTGCTGAGATGTCCAATATCTGTTGTTATTGAACCTGATAAACCATTATAAGATATATGCAAAATTCTTAGTTTCTTGAGATTGCCAATTGAAGATGGTATTGACCCAGAGAAGGCACTATGAGAGATTCTCAAGGAAGTCAACTTATTGAGGTTGCCAATTGATGCTGGTATTTGTCCGAGGAAGCCACATTCAATAATCTCCAAACTTGTTAAGTTGGTGAGGTTGCCAATCACGGGGGGCATCATCTTGGAGGAATAGCAATCAGAGAGTTGCAAGCTTGACAAGTTCTTAAGGCTACTAATCCAAGAGAAAAATGGTCCTAAATCTCCCGAAAATTGAGCAAAAGAGAGATGCAAATTTCGCAAGGAGTTGAGCTTGTTGAGCAATAAATTAGTTGGCTCCATACAAATTGACCTTCCAGAAAAACCTAGCTCCCTCAGAGAAAGGAGATTGCTAAAACAGCTCAGCCTAACATCAGAGAAATTAGTGAACTGCAGGCTCAAAGTCTCCAAAGAAGCCCCAATTGGAAATTCTGGTAAATACCCTGAGAGTTGTTCGTTGTGTGACACATCAAGGACTCTTATCTTCTTGAGTTGAAAGATTTTCTGAGGAAAGCTACCACTGAAATTGTTATAGCTGAGTTAAAGAACACTTAAATTGAGAAAGCCCTCGAAGAATTCAGGAACTGCACCAGAAATTTCAAAATTAAGACCCAGGTTGATCACGGTAAGGGATCTGAGGCCTGACAGGGAGGAGTGGATTGGACCTTGGAGTCCACAACCTGCCATGCTAAGAACCTGAAGATGGGGGACGACTTTGCCAAGATCACTGCACCACTCTTGTCCACTATTAGATATGTCCACTCCATCAAGGTGGAGTTCCCTCAGATTGGTTAGGTTGGCCACTAAGATCTCAAAGCTGGGCTCTTGTAGAAGCAGATCATTATAGCTGCCCAAGGAAGCAGCGAAGGAACTCACGGTTTTATAGGAAGCATCAAGAGTATGCGGTGAAGAAAGATCCAAGGTTATGAGGCTCGTGAGCATGCTGATGGTGATCGGTATCTGACCATAGAAGCTTGAAAGAGAAAGGTTGAGGTGTGCAAGCTTGGATGGCCTCTCAAAACCAACTGCTGGAATGCGAGATCTGCCAAAATCATTCATGCTGAGGTCGAGGTAGTGCAAGGAGGTGAGGTTGAAGAGCGCGGCATGACAGCCATAGCTGTAGAGGCCACGACCACTGAGATCGAGAACAGTGACATTGCCGCCACCGCCAGACATGCCATCATCACATTCGACGCCCTCCCAGAGGCAGCAGTCGGAACCAACTTGCCATGACTGCAGTGTGGTGGTGGAGTAGTCAAAGATGAAGGACCTTTTAGTTCAAGAAGTGCTGTAGCCTGGTTGGGATGACAGAAAGAAGTTGTAGTGTTACCATGACCATGGGTGTGGGAAGTGGACGCAGCTAGAGAGTAGAACTGGGTCAGTATGAAGAGGCCAAGTAGGCGAGTAGCACGAGCCATTGCTTCGTTTCGACCTCTGAACTGCAACTGACTCCCAAGAACAATATATCGCCATGTCTTTCACTAGCAAGGAGCTAATCATGCGTGTTTCATAAAACAAAGGAACCAGTGTGGACGCTCAAGACTTTGGAAATTCAAAGTCAGGTCTTCAGGTCCTGGTCAAGCGGGGCCATGAGTTTCAAAGCACAATCAATGTGCCAGATCTAAGAGAAAATTGGATATTTGCCACTTTCAATAAGTGGTTTATCAAAATTGCCACTTCGAAGATTGGCTTCGCAAAATTGCCACTCAGCCCGTTGAGTCCTTGATTACCGTGCCACTTTCATTCTTTTATTGATTTCCTTTGCTCTTTTTCATTTGCAAGAATCAGAAAAGACCAAACTACCCCTAAGGCTGTGTACACGCACAGAGTATTCTTATATTGTTTTTTCGCCGTCGGTAAGATCGCCTGGGGCGCCGCCCGATTGCCGTCACCGCTAGCGTCGCTCGACCGCTCGCTGCTCACTCCGCCCGACCATCATCGTTGTTCGTCCCGCCTGCTCGTATGGCATCGCGACTCAGCCAACCCGCTTGCTCGGCGCTGGCGCCGCCCGTCCCGGTCGCCGGGCCGCTTGCCTGGGATGAGGAGGAGGGAGGGCACGTCCCAGGAGGACGGGAGGAGGGTGAGGGAGATGGCACGTGACCGCGGAGGAGCTGCCGTCGGCCGGCAAGTTTTCCTCTAGACGACTGCCTCGAGCAAGGATGATCTGCAGAGAAACTCCACAGATTCAGTTTTCTAGAGTGAAAGAGTGTTGTTGAGTTTCATTGGTGTGTTAGATTATCATGATGCTCGGGTATCAGCTGTGATCATGCCACTTCTCTTACATCATCTGTTCATGTTTTGTCTCAGAAGTCAAATTTCTCATTCTTGTATCAGCTGCCAAATGTGTTGTTGGTTGTTGCTATGCTGCTATGCAAATTTCTCAAAGACTGTAGCTGCTATGCTCTCGTGTTGGTTCAGGGATGTTGCTCGACCTATGTGAACATTCACTCAAATGTGTTGCTGAAGAATATTCAAACTTTTTTTGGTTAATAATTTTGACTGAAAGTCACACACCAATGGATTCAGCTGATTACCCCCGAATGGAAAGTGAAGTCAGTGAGATGAGAGGACAATGACATAATACTGTCCAGAATCCATGCGGCCACTATGGTACCAGGTGATCCGCGACACGAGGAGATCGAAGACACGCTGCATTGAGGAGATCGTCGAAACGCTGCGTTTAAGCGATCGGCGGCATGGGGCGTCGAGGCAGTCAGCGGCACTAGCATCGACGAGATAAGGCGATTGGCGGCACACGAGGTCGAGGAGATCAGCGCTGCAGCACGCACAGTATTCTCAGCGGCTGGCGCGCTCTCGTCGGCTTCAATTGTCGATTGGATAATACTCCACACAGCCTTTTCTTTTACGTGCGTGTACACAGCCTTAGGGGTGGTTTGGTCTTTTCTAGTGCTTACAAATGGAAAAGAAAATGGAAAATCAGTAAAAGAAGGGAAGTGGCATGGTAATCAAGGGGGCAACGAGCTGAGTGGCATTTTTGCGAAGCCAATCTTCGAAGTGGCAATTTTGAGAAGCCACTTATTGAAAGTGGCAAATAGCCAATTTTCTCGAGATCTAAGGACATGCTACAGTTCAGTACACTGTTGATATACCAATAACTCAGTCATGGATACATTTTAATCATTGTGACAGATGGAAGTTGGAATTTGCAGGATTGGAAAAAAGCATGAAGCTGTCCACACAGATCTTTTTCTGTAGCTGTCCTTGTGGTTACAGGCAGCCACAACTGCCTGAAGAAGATGGTTCATTCTGCATTTGCCTCAAATCAGCACATCAGAGTGCCCACGTTCATTCAGCTCGACTTCACCAAAAGCAGAACAAAAGGTTGCAGGTGCAGTCCGAATGGGCATACAGCGGCAATCTCAACTTGTAAATTCAGTTTGACAGTTAATTCCACATATTTCCAGCTGTGTCGGGGTCCGTTGCCACGTATGTCTACGTCTCCGATGGCACGGCACGTGAACTGGTTGATTGGTATATATGATGCCAGCAGTTACTGAGAGACATACCAAACTGAACTTGGTGAAACCACATAGTGAGTGATGCATATAACATATATACTTTGGGTGAGTAGCATGAGACATTGGTTCGGTTTGACCTGTGGACTGCAACCGACTCCCAAGAACAATGTATCGCCGTGTCTTTCACGAGCGAGGAGCTAATCATGCGTGTTTCAGAAAACATAGGAGCCAGTGTGGACGCTCAGGACTTTAAAAATTCACCAAGTCTCCCAAGTCCTGGTCAAGCTGGTCCATGAGCTTCAGAGGTCCAGCCATAATCTATACGGCACATCTGAGGCATACATGTCAGTACACTACTATGATGTTGATTAATTGATAATGGCATGGAAGTTCTTGTGAAGAATGTTTTTCTACGGAATATCTTTTTTCTCCGCTGTGTTGGGGTCTACCATGATCTGCCGGACAACATCCTGGTGTTCGTCGCCACGTATGTCTAAGTCTCCGATGGCACAGCGCGTGAACTAGTTGATTGGTATGATGCCAGCAGTTACTGACAGACACAGGGAACTGAACCTGGTGATACTACATGTTGAGACCAAGGTTTTGGTTACCAGTCGAAATTTCAAGATTTCCCATGGTTACCACGTATTTCCGTGCCCCTCGGTAAATCGTCATACCGAGCAAAAAATACCATTTTTAAATTTTTTTTGAATTTAAACACTCGATTTACAGTAAGGTATGTAGGGTCTAATTAATGCAATGAAAGTTGGTTATGGCATGTTGGTAGCAACCTAGTTCCTGTTTTAAGAGGTCTCTGGTTTGAATATTCGTTCATTTTCTTATTTGAATTCAAAATTTAACTATAAAATTCGCTCGAAATATTCTTGGTATTTGTCGGTATTTCTCGGTAACCGTGGTAACCACATTTATCAGTCCTCCTCGGTAAAATTACCTCATTCGGTAACCAAAACCTTGGTTGAGACTGATGTACACAACCTACAGTATATATATACTTTGTGCGAGTAGCATGAGGCATTGGTTCGTTTCGACCTGTGGACTGCAACTAACTCCCGAGAACAATGTATAGCCGTGTCTTTCACGAGCAAGGACCTGTGGACGCTCAAGACTTTGAAAATTCAAAGTCAAGCCACTGCCACCAAGTCTCCCAAGTCATGGTCAAGCTGGTCCATAATCAATGTAGCCAATCTGAGGCATCCAGGTAAGTACACTACTACACTGTTGATTAAGTGATAATGACATCGAAGTTCTTGCGAAGAATTCTGTTTCTACAGAATCTGTTTGGATATCTTTTTTTTTCAACATCAAATTGTTTGGTTTGTTCCATCGCAAAAATAAATAAATTGTTTGGCTTGTTCATCCTCTGGTCATTCTTCCTGATGAGGGTTGCTTACTTACTTTAAGTCCTATGAGAAGATTTTTGGGTGGCACTTCAATCCTGAGGTTCATTCAGCCTACAAGCAGTTTCATAATTATGTGAGTACCAATACGTCAGCCATGAATTCTTCCTAGTCTTTCATTTGTGGCAGCACAACCAAATTAAGTGTACGGTTTCTATTTCTTTGCTTGATGCTTCAGCTACTCTGTTTCTTTTCGTTATTACTTTTTCTTTGCTAGCCTTCAGTTTTCATGCTTGGAGCTGCAAGGCCAGTGTCGTGTCGACACTTTCTCCTAATATACAAAATAACACACGCTTTGGGGCGTGTACGAGAAATTTTGTGCCAACACAACCAATTTGATTGTTTACTAAGCATGTTAGTACTGACAGCCCATGTGATCTGGTGGTGTACTTTTTTGGTGAGTTTAGGAGTCAGAGAGTATTCTGACTCAATATGTACTACCAGTTGAGCTACTGGCATCACGGTGGGTGAGTCCATGACTCTCTTTTGGGGGAAATCAACGATCGTCTAACTAACTTGACTCCCAGTTGAGCTGCTGCCAAGTACAAGTAGATGGTATTTGAGGGTTCATAAGCAACTTAATTACGGTGTTATCTGACATGTGACACTGGCTTATAAAGTGTCTTGTAATCTTTACATTTGAATTTGAATGTTATCAATTCCACTCAAGATCTTTTATTTCTATTTTTATCTTGTCAGCTTTCTGCAAGTTCTGCTTTGCAGTACATGTTCAATTTGAATGCATCTCCTCGGTTGTTAATATTTTCTGCAGTGTTTTGCAGGGGGATGGTAACATTTGCTGAAGCGAAGTCTAGTTTCATTTGGATTACATCAAAGAAAGAAGCCGACAAAGAGGTGGTCGCTTAATATCATCAACAGCAGAACAGCACAGCAGGGCATGGGTTCAGAGGGAGAGAGCATGCAGTTCAGTTCTTGACAAATTGATGGAGCTGGTTCGCAGAAGACAACAGCATTAGCTACCACATACGCTTGTTGTCTGAATGACTGCAACAAGCTTAATTGTGCCGCGGAGTTCGTCTCAATAGAGTGTGCAATGCGGCTTACAATGGATACTCACATAACGAGTGGTTTTACTACGTAATTTTGTAACTGTTGTGAAGATATCCATCAAGCCAATATACAGGGAAATGCATCCAGAGCAAACAGCCAACATGTGTTGAGCCAGGAGCAATCACATACATGAAGAACAAAGTAATCACACGAGGCACAACACCGAGATCTGTTAACGAGGTTCACCGAACATCAGCTACATCCCTGGGGCATGATTATGAGCGCTCCTCCCTTTTGAGGGGAGAGGGCCCAAGCCCTGGTATAAGCCAGTGTTGCTCTCTGGTTGGGCCTAGTTGGTGGGCCAAGACACTCGTGTAGCAGGCCCATGACGCATGTGGATCGGAAACGCCGGTTAGCGGACCCGGTATTGTGTACCATTTTCGCACACTACCCCAACTCTGAACCTTGATGAGAAGCGTTTGTTTTCGTCCCCATTGTTGTTATAAGAGGTATGGACACACTGGTTTAATTGATTATAGTCTCTCAGATCTAGCAGTCTCAGGTCATTGGCATTAGTTGAGAATGAGGAAGGCAAAGATGGACAAAGCGGCGACAATGATAGTGGGGACGTCTCCATGGTCGTGGCCTTTGTTGGCCAAGACCATGAAAACTAGTGGCGATGTTAGGGTCAGGGCCAGCCCAGGGCCACCTTCGAGCATTGCAGCACTTTGCCAGATGCTACTTGATTGAAACCTAGTAAAAGCTTCAAATTTGACTTCCACCAGAATGATTCTTCCATTTTTCTAATTGGGGGACAAGTGGAATAATAAAAGTTTTCCACCCGCAAAAAAAAAGTTTCCAAATGAACTTTACCCTTGGCAACTTGCAAAGGTTTTTTATCCGAAAAGCTTTATTATGAGTGGTAACATCCAAAATTCAAGCTCTCATTGATTTTTTTGGCTTACAAACTTTGTCCCAGGCAGTTAGTGTAGATCCTTCCTCTTCCATTCCAAATTTCCTCCAAAGACGGTGTTTTAGTTAGCTGTTGATTTGATCTATCGCAGCAACCAGGAGTGCTAGAGATCACATGAAGAAGGTTGGTAATGAGGGACAAACTGATTTGATTCTTTCACACGAAAAGCAAAAGAAAAGGTCACGGCCATCTACTACCTGCCTAAACCAGAATCTCATCTTGTGAATTTAGTTTCATAATGTTGTTTTGCACGCACGACAGGTTAGTTGCTGTCAGCATCACTTATAACACCTCGTGTTACTGACTGCTTCGTAAGCACTACCTGCAGCAGCAACGGTTCAGAAGCAACAAAAATCCAAGTTATATGATTCAGAACTAAATGAATCCTGGACTTAGGCATCTACCACATATCAAAAGCACAACCATGGGTTTTATGATTTGTGTTACTCAGAGTTCATATTACAATCCTCCTCGAACAACGAAACAACATTGCCTGGACTAGAAAGGTGCCAGATGACATACAGTACGAGCATACTTAGCCATATAATCACTAGCATTGTTTTTGCTAGGACTGATATGAGTAATACAAATCTCCATAGTAGACATCATAGACTTGATCTCTCTAATCAATGAGCAATGTGTCCATCAACCAAGCTCATCCCTCATCGCCAAGTTAACTAACTCCAAACAATCAGATTCAATGATAATCGGGTGGAGCACCACTGAAGAGCTAAGGATATCCCTTCCATGCACAGTGATATTTCGTCTTCAAGTGCTGATGAGCAATGGTTCAAAAATCTTCCAGAGCAGAATATTAGTCGACCTCACTGATCTCTTAAGACCATACCGGACCCGGCCTAACGAGTATTACCGTCAAAAGAGCCATATATGTTTACTTTTACCAGCCACCCCGAGGGGGTGCGGGGGAGCCATTGGATCTTCGGTAAAATGGAGCCATCGGCCGGTTGACCCTCTCTTTGAGGCTTAAATGAACCTACATTCCTCTGGTTGGCTTGACTTGTCACAATTCTATCCTTGTTGGTTCTCAACACCTCCAAATCATGTTGTGGGAAGAGTTGAAGAACTATTTGTGAAGACTCAGAGTACCATTTGCGGAGGAGTTTGTTGCTACATCAACATTTTTTGTTTCAGGGCTGCACACTAAGATGGCAATTTCAAGACTTGGAGTTCATTATGTAGTGTCGAAGGGCATATCAATTTGTTTTTGTTCTTTTCCTCATTAGACATGGAGTTCCTTTGCCAAGTATGATGAAATTTTGAGAAATAACCAATGGCACTTGGAGAGAGTCATCCCATTGCCGGTAACGGTGAAGTGTGCGAATCTGGTTGGTGTAGCTGGGGAATACCTGCTCATAGAAGCATTTTACACCACATCTCCACAAGAGAAGCCAAAGTTTGGATACTTCTCGGTGGTTGTCAAGACGTTGCAGGTCGAGTTGTTTGTTGCGCTTAGCAGTGGCGGAGACAGGGGAGTGCCAGCCAGGGCCCTGGCCCCCCTAACATTTGTGATTTAGGCCTAATATATGACTAGTAGCAATGATTTTTTTTTGCTAAAATGGGTGTTTCTGATGGATTGGCCCACCTCAACAAGGTTGAACAATACTCGGCCCTCCTCATCCTATTTTTCTGGCTCCGCCACTGGCGCTTAACCCTTGAACTTCTGTAAGAAGTTGAAAATTTGGTCACTAACTCATCATAAGCTGTTACGTTGGATTATCTTCAGTTAGTTTCAGGTGAGATAACCAAAAGATTCTTCAATTGTATTTAACTACCAATGGTTGGTTTTCTGGACTTAACTATTCCTTTAGCTGCATCTTGAAATACTCCTAGGTCCTAACTATATTTGGTAAAAAGTTACAGTCTATAGTGGAATTGGTCAAAATCTTAGGTGGATCTACATTTGATTATTCACATGATCTCTACTGATGGATACTGAAATCTGCTCTGATCTGTTGTTTTGGAAGGCCTATACATGTACCTGAGCATGAATTTCTTAAGTATGATGATCTACTTAATAGTGTGTACATGCATAGATCATTTTGCTGTGTACTGGGCAAGCTGATATGAAACAGTAAAGAAAAGAGGTTGATGAACAGAATATACCTCGTTGTTTTCTAGCATTAGTGTATTACACTCTATTACATCTTGTTGTTTTGTTCACTGGTACTCAGTCTGATATACAGTACTGCTTTTTCCACATCTTTCCGGGTAAATTCTAGCTTGTTCTGGGATTAATTCATGCAACATTTGTTTGGATAGACTAGTATAGTAGTATTACCGAAAAAGGCTTTCCCCCGCTTTGTATTCCAAAGCAACGAACACCATACACATAGCATTGCTGGGGCGAGCAGCACATCAAGCCCAAAAGAAAAAGAAGAAACAAATGCCAACAACGGCAGCTCGACAAAGCATGGATGAACCGCCACCGCTGCGCCCTCCGGAGACAAACCACCACCGCCCGAGGCTCCGATTTGCCGCGTACCAAGCGGCACCTTCAAGAAGGAATGCGACACCGACGATGCTGTTGTCCGGACGAGTCCTAGGGTTTCCCCCGGTACGCGGAGGGAAGTGGGGGATGGCTACCACTGACACCCTCCAAGAAGGAGTGGTGGCACCCGTCGGTGTCACCACATCGGAGCCGGCCGAACCGGCAAGGATTTCTCCCACACTCCAACCCCACCGCCCAACCGGAGCCGACCAGCCAAACCACCGCCCAACACCATGCGCCATCACGGTTGCGCCGCCACCCAAGCTGTCTCACTATGAGCACGAACACGAGGCCAAGAAGACTGGAGAGAGGAGCCAAGCGACAGGAGCAGCATCACCAAGGCCGAGCGGGAGGTAACCGGCCACCTCCTCCGCCATCGTGCGAAAGGCCCGCGCCTCCGGCACAGTCGCGGTTGCCGTCCGAACACGGCAGCGGGGCAAAGCAGGCCAACCCTGGCCCGGCCAGGCTCGCAACGGGCCTGCTAAGCCCCGCCGGCCATGCTGCAGCAGGCTGGCGCCGGCGCCGCCAGCACCCCGCCGCTCAACGTTGTTCCCCCGCCTCCCGGAAGTCACGCCACGGATCAGCCCCGCCGCCGGCCCGCCCAGGCCCAGATCTGGGCCGAGCGCCGCCACCAGGACCCGCCGCTGCGCCACCCCGCCGCCAACGATGCTGCCGCCATCCAGCCGCCCGCCCGCGCCGCGCCAGGGAACCCCGCCGCCACCCGGTCCGTTGCCGCCTAGGAGCACCCCCCGGTGCAGCTCCGCCCCGCGCCGTAGAGCCACCGGGAGGGGAAGGTCAGGGGGCCGCCACAACCAGCGACCCCGGGGCCAGGGCGGCCGCGGGCGCCAGCGACGGCGGCAGGAGGAAGGAGAGAGGTGGGGACTGGAGGAGGGAGGCGGCGATGTGCGGCCGGTCGCCCCCGCGGGCGATGCGGTCGCGAGAGCTCGATGATGCAAGGTTGTTTTAACCGTATAGTAGTATTTGGAAGGCCAAGGGCTTGTGCTGGAGACTTTATTCAAGTTCCTTTGACATTAATTAACTGCTTGCACACCAATATCCTTATATACAATTTTTTTTTACCTTTTCGCTATTTGACTAAGAACTTGATTTCAACGATAAAGTATGATAAGTTACAGTAACAAGTGTATAAGTTACAGTCTAATTTCACAAGTGACTGTTTGGCAATCAATAGCATTATATTTACACTAACCTGTTTGTCCTTGCTAGATTTCCTTTCTATGCAGGCGTAGGATAGTACTTGCAACGACCGAAGAAGATGAGTAGCCTGACTTGGCGGCCAACGGATACTCATTGTCTCTCTACTCCTGGCCCAGTAGCTGCGTCCTCTCACCGTCGTCGATAGGTCTCAACTTTCTATATCTGTGGGTAAGTTTACCCTAGGACAACTTTAATTGTTGTCCTGCTTTACACTCTGTATTATCCTCTAGTAAATCGTTTCATCTATATATCTAACCAAAGGTTTAGTGGATCGGATCACTTAATCCACATATGTAATCGAAGGTTAAGTGGGATCAATAATATTGTTTTCATACCATGCTCCTGCACAGTTAGGCATACAGTGTTGCTCAGTCTTGCTGCTCAGTTTGCATACCATGCTCTAAAGTGTAATGTTTCCATTTGAATCCCGTTTGTTCCCACATAATTTATGCTAATTTTGGTGGGATGCCCACTTTTCTAACACCAAACCTTATTGGGACAAGGTGGATTGTGGTGGGACTCCCACTTGCAGCCGCCCAGCCCATTGGAGTCCAGCAAGTTAGCTACTTGAAAGAATGCCCACTTACAAGAAAAAAACCATGTTTTCATATCAGGATGTTAGATTTAAGTAGAAACAATCAAGATATGCAATTGTACAAATATCAAAGGCACGTATGATGAGGAAGCATCACAGTAGTGTGCTTCAAATACTGCAGTGTTAAAATCTTTTCTCTTGTTTGCAAAGAAGATTTGTGAGAGATTACCGCAAAAATACATTGTTAGACAATCTATTAAAGATAAAGAAAGTAACAGGAGATTACCGCAACAATACATTGTTAGACAGTCTATTAAAGATAAAGAAAATAACAGCACAGCTAGCAACTTCATTTGGGGATAGCCTACAAGATAACAAGGAACCTTAAGAAACGTAATACAGTGAGTGATACTTTCTTTACTTTAAATCATCTCCCTACAAGAGTTCCTTTAAGGTGACATTTCTAACCCAAACAATGTCGAAACCGGATTCTGTCTCTAGAAATCCTAATGTGCACATACAATATTTTTTTAAGGTGGATGTATGCCATCCAGACCACATCAATTGCTTACATTCACTAGTAGGCTAGCTACTTGGTGCTCTTGTGCTTCTTCTAGGCAAAGAAGCAACTGGAAAAACAAACAGAAGTAAGGTAAATTAGGTAGCCCTTGACATTGGTGATGCAACACTTCAAGTAGACTCTAGGATGCGAAAAGCAACTGCTATGTTCCGGTGCATTCTTTCCAATGAACAACTATGTAACAAACCATTTGAGACATGAACATGAACTTGCAAATTAGCCGATCTGCAAGCAGCTGAGTTTGAAGCCTGCGGCCCTCCATGTCTGCACCGACAAGCATTAATTTGAGACACATATGTCAGTATGGTACCAACAGTAGACATGTCAATCGTTTGTACTTATGATCAACTCACGGGGACGAAGGATGCAAGACTATAATATATATATTTTTTGAACTGGATGGAAAATTGTAATAAATACTACCTTCGTGTTTGGACGAAGGATTCAAGACAATAATAAATACTACCTTCGTCCAAAAAATAAATTAAATTTTAGTATTGTCCTGAGTCAGAGAGGGTGCTTGGATACGTTTTAGTCACATGACTAAAAGTAGTGGGACTAAAACTTGATAGCCTCACCTATGCTTGGATCCAAATACTAAAGAGACTAAAATCAAGTTATTGAGCATTTATTATCCTCCAAACCCTCCAATCCAGAACTCGCATGTGTTAAAGAAGAGGCATTAAATGAGGAGAGAGAGGGCTAATACATATTTTAGTAGGTTTCCTATGACTAAAATTTTTTAGCCTCAAGACTAGTCCTAGCCTCTCTTTAGTCAGGGGTGCTTGGAACTTTAGCCTCTAAAAAAGACTATTTTTAGTTAGACTTCTTAAGTTCACTGAAGTTTTCAAAAATTTATCAATATTGAGGATGCAAATTATGGCTTGGAACTAATAGGCATGCCCTCATATCAAACATAGATCTAGTGGAAAGGTAGTTCAAACATAGCAGATCGGGCAGATCTACCGTAGGCAGAAATCCGAAGCCAATATGAGTAGAAAAAGATTATACATTTGAAACAAGTACTAGCAGCCAAGCCAACCAACCTGACGCAAACACGACACCGGACTGTAGCGGTTAATTAATCCAAGCCGCCGGCCATCACGTTCTGTCACTAACAGCTAGCGAATGGTTTCATAATGCTAAGTTTAACCACCTTAACTCTAGTCAGCTCTATCGTAAGCTACATGCCAACCTAACTCTGACCTACTCTATCGCTTTATCGTCTACCATCCAGCCTATGTACAGTCAAAAACTACCAGTTTGTGTTAAAATTTTAAGTCGTATTCTTCATGCTAAGACAATTTGCTCTGTCGCCCTCCCCCCGCCCCCTCCTCTCATCTCTGCGGTAGTTGGGTATTGCTCATTTTGATTTAAAAAGTGAAGGGGTATACAAAGAAAGAAATGGTGGAAGGTACCTCGAAATGGTAGGATAACATGCACTGCAATGAAAATTGGTGGGATATCTGAAACACTATCTAGTCCGGAACAGAAGTAGTATATACAAGGGCAGGAGCTTTTAAAAGTTTTGGATGTTCAATTGGACAAGTGCCACTGCCAACTACTATATGTAACGGATGCTTTGATTGGGATACAAAGTCTTCCTCCACGGTTGAATAATTATTCGGGAAAATTTGATATTGGTGGATAGTAGCATCTCGGTAGCTGATGCTGTCAGATTTATATAATTGATGTGCAATGTGATCACATGGCAGGGGATCAAATGTCAAATTGTAGCAAGGGTTCCGCTACAGCACTCAATTACTGACCATATAGATCAAATGCCAATTGAGAGGTGGGTGTAAACTTTGAGGTCAAGTCTTCAAACTGAAAGAAAATTCAGGTTGGCCATAGTGAGAATAAGGCTGGTCATAATGGAAGTATCATATTATGTCACATCTAGATGAGCACTAGAGACACCCTATTATTAACACCACATAATTATTTATATATTAATGTTCCCTATGTGGAGTTTGTGCTTGGGACGTCATATTTTAAATTTGAACTAAAACCACGACACTTATTTTGGATCCGATGGAGTAGGTGTTTATAGTAGTGGTATCATAGAGTTAATTAATTTCGTAAAAACTTTGTTAATAACATGGATTGTTCATTTTTTTATAATGGGAATATATTAATATCAAGCGGATATCAATTATACCCGACCTCTGCAACGACATAATGTCAAGAGCTAGTCGAGACATCAAGGATGCACACAACCAAAACAAAAAAGGAAAGGAAAACGCCAAACAGATCAGCGAAGTAGGAGGAACTACCACCACCAGAGACCACACAAGGACTGTAAAAGAGGTTCTTCAAGAACAACGCCTCCAAGAAGGAAACCGTGCACCAACACAGTCGTCGCCTGATCACAGATCATGGGTTTTCACTTTGAAAAAAGTCTGACTGAACTTCAAGCAATGCCTTCAACAAGGAGACAAATAGAGATCCGCCATTGCTAGGTACAACCAGTGAAGGTCGGACCAAGGGTTTTCACCCCGGAAGTCGAGACTTTGTGCCCAAAGAGCACCACCAATAAGAAGTCCACATGTGTTGTCGCGCCTGCTAGCCGGTACTCCTGCAAAACGCCGATCATCTGGTCCACAATATTCACCACAACCAAACTCGCCTCCGTGGTCACTTGAAATCTCAAGTCTTCAAACCGAAAGAAATTCAGGTTGGCCATAGTGAGAATAAGGCTGGTCATAATGGAAGTATCATACTATGTCACATCTAGATAAGCACTAGAGACACCCTATTATTAACACCACATAATTATTTATATATTAATGTTCCCTATGTGGAGTTTGTGCTTGGGACGTCATATTTTAAATTTGAACTAAAACCACGACACTTATTTTGGATCGGATGGAGTAGGTGTTTATAATAGTGGTATCATAGAGTTAATTAATTTCATAAAAACTTAGTTAATAACATGGATTGTTGATTTTTTTTATAATGGGAATATATTAATATCAAGCGGATATCAATTATACCCGGCCTCTGCAACGACATAATGTCAAGAGCTAGTCGAGACATCAAGGATGCACACAACCAAAACAAAAAAGAAAAGGAAAACGCCAAACAGATCAGCGAAGTAGGAGGAACTACCACCACCAGAGACCACACAAGGACTGCAAAAGAGGTTCTTCAAGAAATCGAGATCCACTCATGGTGTCGACAAATTGGAGTATGCCATGTAATGTCCCCTCTGAGCCTGTTGTTGGGGACGATCACTCTTGACGCCCGACGGTCCATGTGTTGCGGCAGCTGATTGCCGGCAACTCCACGGACACCTCTGGCGCCGACGAACTCACTCCGGTCGCAATTCTGTGTTGCGTGGACCAGACGTACGTCCACGAGTGGCTCATCACCCGGCGGTCCATGTGCTGCGACGGCAGATTAACGACTGACACCACGGACTCCACAGAACCCATGAACTCGGTCCGGTCGCAACATGGCGTCGCGTGGACCAGACCCGCGTCCACGAGCAGCTGCCGGTGCTCTGATGATCTGACCGCCACCATGTTGTGTCGTCGGCCTCACGATCCGGCCACCGCCGTCCTGTGTCGTTGTCCTCATGATCTGGCCTTCCGATTTCGCAGGTCGCCGGCCTTCACTACCGAAATCGCACCCTATGCCGACGGCCAGGGCCGTCGGCATATCCCTGAATGGCCGTCGGGACAGGCCTATGCCGACGGCATAGGGCCGTCGGCAACATATCCGTCGGCGTAGCCAGGAATGCCATCGGCATAGAAAGGCCGTCGGCATAGGCCCTATCCCGACGGTGTCCGTACATCTACGCCGACGGCCCCTGCCGTCGGCAACGTTATCGCCTAACGGCGGCCGCCGTCAAGTGCTGACCAAAGCTTGCTCGCCACGTGGCAGGTCTGTGCCGACGGCCTGGCCGTCGGCATAGCTGTCGGCTTAGGTTGAATCTATGCCGACGGCTAGACCGTCGGCATAGGCCTGCCACGTGGCAGCCACTTGGAGCTCCTGGAGCAGGCCTGTGCCGACGGCTAAAGTTTGAAACTATGCCGACGGCTAAGCCGTCGGCATAGACCTGCCACGTGGCAGCCACTGGGAGCTCACGGCAGCTCTATGCCGACGGCCTTGCCGTCGGCATAGTTTCTGTCTGTTTTTTTTTCTTTTTTCTGTTTTGTTTCAGCTCAATTCATTTGAATATATACAGCACACAACAAATATATGCATCACATAACAGCTGGCCCAGCAGCATCACAGAACAAATTCATCATCACACATCATAAGAAGCATCGCAAAGCATAAACATATAAGTATCATCACCACCAAGCATAAGAATCTCACAAACAACAATAAGAAACATCACAAGCATATAAGTATCATCACCACCAAGACCGCCACAATGTGACCCAAAGGCTTAAGCGCCAGGACGTCGAGCACCACGGAGGTCGTCACCGCCAAGACCGCCGAAGCCCAGGTTGTCACTGCTACCTGCAGCGCTACCGCCAAGACCGCCTCCTCCTCCGCCTCCGCCTCCGTGGATCGGAGTGGTCGGGCTCCGTGTCTCCGGAGTGCTGCGAAGACCACCGCCAACGGTAGATCCACCTGTTCCCTGGATGTTGAAAAGACATATGCACGGGATATATGACTGTGTTGAAAGGCATGACATGCTTTGGGTGAATAGATTGGGGATGAACTAACCGGCGAGGGGCCAGCGTTCTGTGCCACAAACTCCTCAAAGCTCATCAGCACTGGTTGTGCTGGAGGGCATTGTGCTGGAGGGAACTGAGTACACCTGCCGGTCGCCATATCCTGAAAAGCCTGCTGCATCTGGCTATCCCTCTGCACTTGGTGTTCATAAAGCCTCTGATGCCACGCCATGGTCTCCTGGCGTGTGTACTCCATGTAGGCCTACGGTATGACATGATGGAACTCATAAAACTACTAAATGCGGAAAATGAAGTGAGAAATGAAGATAAGAGGGAAAATACTTACAGATTGTTGCTCCTGAAAGAGGTACTGTGTACTAGTCACTGGCTGGCTCGTGCGCTGGCTCAGACTCGGGTCGATCCGACGAAGCTGTGTGTAGGAGATACTAGGAGTGATCACAGCATCGAGAACCGCCTCCCGACCGTGCTCCTTGGGCCCCATCCTCACCACCGCCATGTCGTCCAGAGGCGCCGCAATGGGGTCAGGTGTGTCAGGATGTAACTCCAGTTACGCTTCGGAGTAGGCCTTCTTCCTCTCTGCGGTCTTCTTGCCGTAGTACTTGGGCTCGCCAGGCTTGGGGTCCTTCCGCGTATGGGCGATCTCCCACGCCTGCATGTGTGAGAGCGGCCGCTTCAGTTTCTCCTCCTGCACCACCAAACAGAGGTTAGTCATACATAAGAAAGTGATGGTAAATAGAACAAGAAGAATGTTTAATGGAGTTAGTCATACATTAACTGCCTTGTGGAGATAGTGGTTTCGGTTTCCCTGAGCATGTACTCCCTCCGTCCCTCGGTTAGCCTTATTTTTGGTTCTCATAGCCGCCCAGGCTCCAGCCTCATCACACCAAAGATCCACCAATGCCGCCCAGGACTCGTCTTTTCCATAACACCAATTTGGACACACCTACATAATAAAAGCATAATGGCATGTAGGTGTGTCCAAATTGGTGTTATGGAAGCATAAATCATAAAGCATAATGTACCACAAGGTAATGAAAGCATAATGAAAGCATAATATATGAAAGCATAATGAAAAATCTTTTATACTTACCGCCAAGAACTCGGGCCTCTCCAAGGTAATGCCCATCCTTCGCGCGTCTTCCTTGGTCATCTTCACACCAAGATAGTCGTGGTAGTATGTGGAGATGGCCACATAGCGCACCTCGTACTGCATCTGGCGGGCCTTCTTCTTGCATTGGCGCAGCACGATCTGGTCCGCTCTAGCCCTGTGCTCTGGAAGAACTCGATAGAATTTCTACAATCATGCATGAAACAAGAACGGGAGAAGCCATGAGTTAAATCATTCATGAAACTAGAATGGACTTGTGCTTCTGAAGAGAACTCACCCAAAAAGTAGTGATCACGGCCTTGGCATGGGTCTCATGGTCCGCGTGGCGGGCCGCTTCCCAGTGGTCCCAGCTCGTGGCCAAAACCCGACGGTCCGGCTGCCTGACTGGATCAGGACAGTACAACCCCGGCCAATATAACTTCAGCAAGACGGTGATGAGGCCGTTGGGAATACGGACCCCTTTAGAATATATCCAGTTGCTGCAAAAGAATGAACTATTAGCATGTGACAAGAAAAATAAATAACAACCAGAATAAGCGTGTGACAAGCAACATAATGAACCACTTACTCTTTTCCCGTGGGCTCAATGAGCCACTTCTGCTCCTCAGTAGCAGGAACCTGCTTTGGTAGCTTTGCGTTGCCACGCAGCCACCCCTTCGTGTCAACCCCCTTCCCGTCACCACCATCATCCCCGCCACCACCCTCCTCCTCGCCCGCCTCCCCCTCCCCAACCTCCTCCCCAACCTCCTCCTCCTCCTCCTCCTCCTCGCCTGCCTCACTAGAGGAGGGTACCTCACTAGAGGAGGGCCTCGAAGACAACACCCCTAAGTCGGTGAGGGTGCACTCCTTCTGGCCGCGACCCCCTGTAGTGGCTCTCCCCCCAGCACCTCGTCCTCTAGAGGCTCTCCCCCCGCCCCCTCCTCCTCTAGGGGCACCTCTCCCTCGACCTCCCTGTGAGGAGTCATCGTCAAGTAGCCGAGGGGGAGGATTACGTGCTCGACCACTCCGACTAGGCAGGCTGACGACCTTGCGTAGGAAACCCACGCCGTCGGCCTTCCCCTTGCCCATGTTCCACGAACCTGCATTGAAAAGAGAAAAAGCAATTAGTAAATTAATGAAATGAAGGAAAAGGCATGATAATAAACACATTAATAAAAATGCATAAAAAGGCATATTCCTAAACTATAGAAAAAAATACTCGAAACGTACATCTGCTAGAACCCATATGAATCATCACTGTTGTAACCTATTTCTCGGTCCGTCTCATCATCACTATCAATCATATCATCTTCGTTGTCCGACGGAGGTGGAGGCTCTTCCTCGTCGTCAGCGTCTTTGTTTAACTTTTCTAGCATAAGTATGTCATTTTCATTGACAATGGTCTCACCATCATTCCGTGCATCGTCGACATTTGGGTCCACATCATCATCACCCAATGGTCTAGCGTCATCGTTTCTAACCACATCATCATCATCATCATCAGGTTGCTCTTGATAGAACACTCCCTCGTATGTCATGGGGTTAATGTTGTAGTAATCGTCTTCATTCGGGTCTGGTAGCTTACCATGTGGCGACACCTTGAACACAACTTCCCAACCCTTTAGATACACTTTCTGGCATGGGTAAGGCAGATAATATACTTGTGTAGCTTGGGTAGCCGCAATGAAGAGATCGGCTCCGGCATAGACGGTTGATGGTTTAACTTCGACCAAACCAATGGAAGGCGTATGTTTTACCCCCTCCCGCGGATCGAACCATCGGCATTTGAACACAGGCAGACTTAGGGTCTCACGCCCCTGGCGGAATTTAACCTCGTATATATTTTGTACCCTTCCGTAGTAGTCTACTGAATTTTGACCGGGGGTGTACACTCCAGTATTTATAGTTTTGGGATCGGGGCGGCTGTTTTGGTGCTCCTCTGTATGGAAGCGATACCCATTCACATCATACTTTTTACATGTCATGACGGCAGGGTCAAAACCCATTGAAACCCATCTCAATTCATCATCCATAGATATGTTCAGATCTTTTCCCTACAAGTATAATGGAAATTGTTGCGTGCATTAGTTCGGTTAACTAATAAATGTTGAAGTAGGTATTTAATAGGGGAGTGTGGAAAATTACTTTCTCCATGAACCAAGCAACAAAATTTTTACGTCCAGGGTTTCCATGACGGAGAAGAGTAAGTGCCTCCGCCTCAGTAGGAGGATTCACTCCCGTCCATTCCTCTTGAACGAAATCACTAAAAAAGATAAGCGGTGTTAGACCGGGACTAAGTGAACATGAAACATGATGATGTGGAAGACATAAAGGAATGGTGTAGTGGTATTACCTCATCCACACTTCCTCAACTTCCTTGATGTTGTGCAAGATATAGAACATGAGGTCCTCCCACTCTTGTCATGGCATGTTATAAGATTTCGAGGCCCCAGCCCTCCCACCTTGCGCGTTGAATAGATCGAGCCTGGGTTGATACTTGGGCTCTTCTATATTGTATCGAGGCACCTTGTTATGCAGATGGGGAACGTGGTCTGGATAGTATGATGTCCTGAGGTCTGACACCTCCTCTAGGATAACTGCCTCAGCTATGGAAGCTTCAATCTTAGCTTTGTTTCCACATTTCTGTCGGAGATGCTTGTTCTGCCTCTCAGGGCCGTACTGCCAGTGATTTTGCACAGGGCCCCCCAACAATACCTCGTTCGCGAGGTGCAGAATGAGATGTGTCATCGGAGTAAAGAAGCCTGGCGGAAAGATCTTCTCTAGCTTGACTATCAACTCCGGTGCCTTCTTATGCAATTTTTCAATCACCTCTTTACTTACTTCTTTAGCACAGAGCATGCGGAAGAAATGGCTAAGCTCGGCAAGCACTCGCCAGACATGCTCGGGGACATAGCCTCGAACCATCACCGGCATTATCCGCTCAATCCATACATGGTAGTCATGACTCTTCAGGCCGGTCACTTTGCCCGTTGAAAGATTGACTCCCTTACTTATATTCGATGCATAACCATCGGTGAACTTCAAAATTTGTTTCAGCCAGATAAGTACTTCTTTTTTTCTGGCGGTTTAAGGACAAAGTCAGCATCTGGCTTGAACCAGTTTCTTCGACCGCCTGTGGGAGGCTTCATGTTCAGGCGTGGTCTATCACAAATTCTCTGTTGATCGGCTCTAGCTTTTACGTTATCCTTCATCTTATCAGGAATGTTGAGGATCGTGTGGAAAAGTGACTCTGCCACATTCTTTTCGGTGTGCATCACATCAATATTGTAAGGAAGTTTGAGGTCCTTGAAATAGGGAAGCTGCGAGAAGGGGGTAATGTGCGTCCAGTTGTGCGTCTCACCATATCCCTCGAAGCCTTTGGCTTTGGCTTTGCCTTTGACTTTAGGCTTGAGAGCTTTTAGCTGAGCAAGAACATCTGCCCCCGAAAATGTTGGAATCTCGGTTACTTCATGAACAACCCGACCTTTCGTGAAGTTCTTCTTGTCTTCCCTGTCTGGATGGTCTGGAGGGAGGAACTGTCGATGCAGGTCAAAGGCTACATACTTGCCACCCTTACTCAGCCAAATCATTCGCAGAGCCTGCATGCACACTAGGCATGGCATCTTACCACTTGTACACCATCCGCAGAATAGAGCATAGCCGGGAAAGTCATGCATGCAATAGTGCAACCAAACTTTCATCAAGAAATTTCTCTGCAGATCCTGGTCGTATGTCAACCTCAGAAAGTACCAAGAATGGTGCAAAGCATCCACAAGCGGCTGCATAAACACACCCAATTGCTTCCCTGGGTAGTCAGGCCCCGGAATGATGAGCGACAAGAACATGGTCTTCCGTTGCATTAGGGCACCGGGAGGAAGATTGAGCGGAATTACAAACACAGGCCAGCAGCTGTATGGATTGGACGACATACCATATGGATTCAACCCATCACCTGATATGGCTATTCTGACATTCCCAGCCTCGGCTGCTTCCTCGGGGTATTCTTCATCGAATGACTTCCATGCTTCCCCTCCCGATGGATGTATAATTTTTTTTGGATTGTACCTTATACCTTCCTTGTGCCACTTCACCATTTTGGCAGACTCCTTCGTGATGAAAAGGCGCTGCAGTCTTTTTATAAAATCAAGATATCGAAGAACCTTAACGGGGATGGTTATCTGCTTTTTCTCACCATCCTCACCGACCACCTCAATGTACCGAGACAAACCGCACTTCCTACAGTACTTGTCATCCGCATACTCGTGCCTAAACAAAAGGCAATTCTTCGGGCAAACATCTATTTTCTCATAATCCATAGAGAGTGCCTTCATGATTTTCTTTGAATCGTACATGCTTTTCGGCAGTTCATGACCCTCAGGGAGGCTGTTAGCCCATACTCCCAGGAATGCTTCGAAGCATTTCTGGCTACAGCCGTACTCAGCCTTGACTGCAATCAGTTGCGAGATGGCATCCAGCTGAGATATTTTCGCACCCGCATAAAGAGGTTTCTTCGACGAGGCCAAGACCTCCAAGAAGGCCTTTGCGGTTGCCTCCGGCTCCTCCGGTTCATTCTCTGAAGGTGTCGCATTTGCCGTTTCTGCAACAATGACATCATCTAGCATGTCCCTGACCCCGTCGTCCTCATATCCATCGATGCGTTGTCGCATCACCTCCTCTCTACCACGGTCCTGCTCGGCTATGTTTATCGGCGGCATGTCAAAGTTTGGCATATATCCGTGCGTGCGAAGGTGCTCACTCATGTCCGTCTGATTTCTACGGTGATGTCTGGCACATCTCGCACAGGGGCATGGTGGGATAATTCTCATTGGACGACGGAATATCTCCTTCAAATACACATCGGTTTTCGCAATCCACTCTGATGTTACTCGATTCCGACGGATAAAACCACTGTACATCCACTGATTATCTGCCATCCTCTGCTTTTTTGCAACCCACACAACATAATTAAGGATTCACTTAAATTAATGGCATCAAATTTTCAGTTTTTACCGCGTTTAATCCACCTACATCTCTAATAGGTAAAGATGGGTCCTAATCCCACCCGAGGATGTGTAGATTGAGTACGTTCTCCATTCTACCCCGTTCCGAGACAAAATTTCGGCAGCACCTCCCCGCTGTTCTCCAGATACACGTCTCGGCAAATAGCCGAGAGAATGTGCTCCGGAGAACAATGGGGAGGCGCCGCCGAAATCCTGTCTCAGAACGGGGTAGAACATGGAGAACATACCCAATCTACACATCCTCGGGCTGTCCGTGGAAAACGCTGAACAATCCGAAAGAGCTGCGGTGATAAATATGCAATTGAATGCATATTTATCCATGCAACCCTTTCGGACGGGAGACGCCTAGGTTACGTCAGTTGACTTGAGAATGAAATCTAGTGATATGAAAAAATGGAGGGGATGGACTTGTAGCTCACCCTCGGCTGTAGAGGAAGTAGTCGAACAGCAGAGGGATGCTCAGGGGGACCAACGCGTCGTACAACGGTCACTCCGATGAAATGCGACACCACAAAGCCTGCAAATTCCACCGAAAGAACAACTTAGATCATCACATCTCAGTAAAGTGTCAAACTTTTATCTTCTATTTTTTTAGCAACATCATCATGAGTATCATTTTTTTAGCAAGATCATCACATCTTAGTAAGTCTCAAAATTTTATCTTCAATTATTTTATCAAGATCATTATGAGTATCAAAAAAATAACAAGATCATCACATCTCAGTCAAGTGTCAAATTTTGTCCAACATCCATCCATCCATTCATCTATCATTAACTTTACCACATACATTCGTCAACATGACCTAACATTAAATATATGACAAACAAAACAGAATCGCACCGGAATCCATCTATGATTCTAACAACATCCATGAATCCATCTAAGAAAAATGTATCCATACATCCATCCACCTAAAAATATATGACAAACAAAGTTTCTAAAAAAATTCACCGACATTCCATCCATCCACCATCTATGATTCTAACAACATCCATGAATCCATCTAAAAAAATTTATCCATACATCCATCCACCTAAAAATAGTAGCAAGAAAAATTAGAACATCACAACTCATAGAACATCACAATATCATCATCATCGTCTAACAATCATCGAATCATAAAAAAACATCATCATGATCTAAAAATTATCGAAGCATAAAAAAACACCATCATCTATCATCAACATCATCATCTACCAATCATCTATCATCTATCATCATCATCATCTACCAATCATCTATCATCTATCATCTATCAACTATCACATTTAGCCCTCTTATCCTCTGCAAAATCATGAAAAAACAAAAAAAAATCTGGGGAGGGAGCCGGACCTAACGAAGAGGAGGTCGAGGCGGCGGCGGGGTGGCTGCGTTGGGCGGGGACGAGGTCGGGGCGGGGCGGCGGCCAGGGCGGGGACGAGGTCGAGCCGGGGCGGGGGCGTCGGCCGGGGCGGGGACGAGGTCGGGGCGGGCGGGCGGGGGGGGCGGGAGGCGGAGACGGGGCGGGGGGGGGCGTCGGCCGGGGCAGAGACGAGGTCGGGGCGGGGCGTCGGCCGGGGCGGGGATGAGGTCGGGGCGGGTGGGTGGAGCGGCGGCGCGGCGCGGGTGGGTGGGTGGGTGGGGACGGGGTGGGTAGGGCGGAGCGGCAGCGCGGCGCGGGTGGGTGGAGATGGCGGCGGCCGGTGGCGGGGCGAGCAGCTAGGGGGGCGTCGACGGCGTGGAGAGGGTGGCGGCGGCGGTTGGGTGTCGAGGAGAGGTTGGGTGCGAGGAGAGAAACGAGTGGAGGAGGAGGGCCGGGGTGACGGGGATAAGGTGGCCCTATGCCGATGGCCAGGCTGTCGGCATAGGAGTGGTCCCACCTGACAGTGAGAGGGCCATCGAGTGGATAAGGGTGGCTCTATGCCAACGGCCAGGCCGTCGGCATAGGGAGGAGGCCTATGCCGACGGCTATGCCGTAGGCATAGATGGCAACTACTTTTTTCTAAAAAATAGTCCCACCTCGCCAAGACGGGCGTCTACACATGCCAGAACACTTTCACACATGCATCGGGACCCGTGCGATGTTTCGGTGGCATAGCTATACCCCGAAGGCCACCCCGAATCCCAGTTGACCAGTAGATCTAGCCCTTTGACTTTCGTCGGACGGGCTTTGACCGGTGGACTCTTCCACCTGGTTGCGATAGGTCAGCCCATAGGAACATCCCCGAACACGGTCTGGACCCAACCCAACACTAGATTCCCTCCGGTTCCACCGCACCCGAACCATCCCCCCTCTAACTGACGGCTGCTCTACCTTCCGTGGAGGGGGGCCACACCACGGAGCCCCAAGGCGGGCGTCTACACATGCCAGAACACTTTCACACATGCATCGCGACCCGTGTGATGTTTCGGTGGCATAGCTATACCCCGAAGGCCACCCCGAATCCCAGTTGACCAGTAGATCTAGCCCTTTGACTTTCGTCGGACGGGCTTTGACCGGTGGACTCTTCCACCTGGTTGCGATAGGTCAGCCCATAGGAACATCCCCGAACACGGTCTGGACCCAACCCAACACTAGATTCCCTCCGGTTCCACCGCACCCGAACCATCCCCCCTCTAACTGACGGCCGCTCTACCTTCCGTGGAGGGGGGCCACACCACGGAGCCCCAAGACGGGCGTCTACACATGCCAGAACACTTCCGCACATGCATCGCGACCCGTGCGATGTTTCGGTGGCATAGCTATACCCCGAAGGCCACCCCGAATCCCAGTTGACCAGTAGATCTAGCCCTTTGACTTTCGTCGGACGGGCTTTGTCCGGTGGACTCTTCCACCTGGTTGCGATAGGTCAGCCCATAGGAACATCCCCGAACACGGTATGGACCCAACCCAACACTAGATTCCCTCCGGTTCCATCGCACCCGCACCATCCCCCCCTCTAACTGACGGCTGCTCTGCCTTCCATGGAGGGGGGCCACACCACGGAGCCCCAAGACGGGCGTCTAGGCATGCCAGAATACTTTCACACATGCATCGGGACCCGTGCGATGTTTCGGTGGCATAGCTACACCCCGAAGGCCACCGCGAATCCCAGTTGACCAGTAGATCTAGCCCTTTGACTTTCACCGGACGGGCTTTGACCGGTGGACTCTTCCACCTGGTTGCGATAGGTCAGCCCATAGGAACATTCCCGAACACGGTCTGGACCCAACCCAACACTAGATTCCCTCCGGTTCCACCGCACCCGCACCATCCCCCCTCTAAGTGACGGCTGCTCCGCCTTCCGTGGAGGGGGGGCACACCACGGAGCCCCAAGACGGGCGTCTACACATGCCAGAACACTTTCACACATGCATCGGGACCCGTGCGATGTTTCGGTGGCATAGCTATACCCCGAAGGCCACCCCGAATCCCAGTTGATCAGTAGATCTAGCCCTTTGACTTTCGCCGGACGGGCTTTGTTCGATGGACTCTTCCACCTGGTTGCGATAGGTCAGCCCATAGGAACATCCCCGAACACGGTCTGGACCCAACCCAACACTAGATTCCCTCCGGTTCCATCGCACCCGCACCATCCCCCCCTCTAAGTGACGGCTGCTCTACCTTCCGTGGAGGGGGGGCCACACCACGGAGCCCCAAGACGGGTGTCTACGCATGCCAGAACACTTTCACACATGCATCGCGACCCATGCGATGTTTCGGTGGCATAGCTACACCCCGAAGGCCACCCCGAATCCCAGTTGACCAGTAGATCTAGCCCTTTGACTTTCGCCGGACGGGCTTTGACCGGTGGACTCTTCCACCTAGTTGTGATAGGTCAACCCATAGCAACATCCCCGAACACGGTTTGGACCCAACCCAACACTAGATTCCCTCCGGTTCCATCGCACCCGCACCATCCCCCCCTCTAAGTGACGGCTGCTCTGCCTTCCGTGGAGGGGGGGCACACCACGGAGCCCCAAGACGGGTGTCTACGCATGCCAGAACACTTTCACACATGCATCGGGACCCGTGCGATGTTTCGGTGGCATAGCTATACCCCGAAGGCCACCCCGAATCCGAGTTGACCAGTAGATCTAGCCCTTTGACTTTCGCCGGACGGGCTTTGACCGGTGGACTCTTCCACCTAGTTGCGATAGGTCAGCCCATAGGAACATTCCCGAACACGGTCTGGACCCAACCCAACACTAGATTCCCTCCGGTTCCACCGCACCCGCACCATCCCCCTCTAAGTGACGGCTGCTCTGCCTTCCGTGGAGGGGGGGCCACACCACGGAGCCCCAAGACGGGCGTCTACACATGCCAGAACACTTTCACACATGCATCGGGACCCGTGCGATGTTTCGGTGGCATAGCTATACCCCGAAGGCCACCCCGAATCCGAGTTGACCAGTAGATCTAGCCCTTTGACTTTCGTCGGACGGGCTTTGACCGGTGGACTCTTCCACCTGGTTGCGATTGGTCAGCCCATAGGAACATCCCCGAACACGGTCTGGACCCAACCCAACACTAGATTCCCTCCGGTTCCACCGCACCCGCACCATCCCCCCCTCTAACTGACGGCTGCTCTACCTTCCGTGGAGGGGGGCCACACCACGGAGCCCCAAGACGGGTGTCTACGCATGCCAGAACACTTTCACACATGCATCGCGACCCATGCGATGTTTCGGTGGCATAGCTACACCCCGAAGGCCACCCCGAATCCTGTGAGGGGGAAGGGGGCACACCCCGGAGCCGCGTGCCTGCGCCTGCCAATGTTTCCACAACCGTAGGAGGGGCCACCGCAACACCTGGCGGCATTGCTACCCCCCACAGGTACCCGGCCCGTCCCGTCTAACCTCTCCATGACACGACGGAAGAAGGCCCGTGTGGGGGGCAATCGATATATGTTTTCTGTACATTTAAGTTAATGAAATTAGTATTGGAAAAAAATAAGAGAAAATAAGAGAAAATACAAAAAATATAAAAATATTATTAGAAATCTATGCCTACGGCCTAGCCGTCGGCATAGCTACGGCCACGGAACGGTAGAGCCCTGGATCGATGACATGGCGTAGGGCGGGGATCAATGACGTGGCAAAAACGTGGGCCAGGCCTATGCCGACGGCCTAGCCGTAGGCATAGAGATGCTACCCCATGGGACCGGCGAACGACGCGGATCGATGACGTCTGGAGCGAAGCTATGCCGATGGCTCGGCCGTCGGCGTAGCTATGCCGACGGCCACCGTTAGCCCGTCGGCGTAGCCTGACGCCGTCAAACTGCCGTCGCCGCACGGGTAGACGGGCCAGGTGATATGCCGACGGCCTGCTCTATGCCGACGTCCCGCGTCGGTATATTCGGAGAAACGCCGACGGCTTATCTATGCCGACGGCCCCCGTCGGCATAGATGGTTATACGCCGACGGCCTTTCTACGCCGACGGCTTTAGTTGTGCCGTCGGGGTAAGACCATATATGCCGACGGGTGCCGTCGGCATAGATATGCCCGTCGGCAACTGCCTAAATTCTGGTAGTGCTTCCGATCTGGACGTCGGAGTTGGATGCACGTCTAGAGCAGCAAGCCACCAACGATTTGCACGCAGGTCTAATACATCCTGCCCCATGTACATGCATACAGGCGCTGGGGTATGATTGTGTGCGCAGACTTGATCCGGCCGCCGACTGAAGCACAAGCCTAGATCAGATCCGAGACGATTGGATGGTGAAGAGTGCCCATGCTAATGAAAAAGAAACAGGCAGGAGCGCCCCGCCGCCGCCGTCCGCCGTGGGACGGCCTCCTCCGGCGGCGGCGGGGAGAGGAAGGTCAGCAAGGGGTGGCCGGCGGCTGGGGCGGTAGCGTCCCCCAAGTCGCCCGGCGCGGACGACGCGAGGGCATGGATTGTTCATGTGTGACTTAATCGACTCAATTGTACTACTGCTGTGATGATCGTCGTAAAATATGACACGACTTCGTGTTGAGAACTTGAGATTGAACAGTATCCATTACCACGTACAAATCCATGCAACAAAATGTTCGGGAGCAGGAAATTTTATGTAGTACTTTTCAAAGCATTTAATAGTAAAGATATGCTAAGTGTCATCTGAACTTAAACTTATACTATGAGAACAGTACATATTACAGTCTGTCTTTCGTGTCTCTTACAGTGGTAGGCTCGTAGCACACCAGACCACACCAATCAAGATAAAATCAAAGAATCAAGAAGTACTGAATTGAAACATGCGAATAGCACTGCTATCACGACTTAAACGTCACAGCGAGTGTTAAGCGTGGCAGCGGCGGGTGCGACGACCTCTGGCCGGCTGACGACCCCGATGTGGGTGAGCAACGCCCACAGCAGCGTTATCAGCTCACCACCTCGCGCAATGGCCTCGGCGTGGGCGTCGACGTTGTTCGATGGAGCGGCATAGAGGATCATCTCGGACCAGAAGTCGGCGAGGACTTCCCAGGCCGCCTCTTCTCCTTCGTCCTCCACCAACTCTACGAGTTTCTTCCCAAGCTCTGCGCCATTCTTGAGTACGTTGTGCGCTTCAGCCCTCGCACTCAGCGCCTGGACCAGCTATTCGGGATTTGACACCGCCCCGGCAGCCGCCAGTGCACGCTTGGCGTCCTTTTGAACAGCCTTGTACAAGCTCTTGCACCACTTGTTGTCGTCGGGGAGTAGCTCAGGGACATAGGCCACCAAGTAGGCACAGTAGCGTGACAAGTGCGTGGCGGCAATCTGATGAGCAGAGTCAGGCTGGCGTGGACGCTCCGATCTTCTCACTTCTAGGATGCTCGTGGCAATGTGGGCCACGAGCATGGTATCAGCTACACCTTTGATGCCACTGGACGCTGAGAGGGGGTTGTTGCCGGCCAGCAGATGTAGCCTTGTGCACAGGGACGCCACGCCATTGCTTGGGCTCCAACCGGGGCTTCTCAGTGGCCTGAGGACGGCGGTCTTTAGTGCGCTTGGTACTTTCTTCCTGTCAAGCAGAGGGATGAGTCGTCGAAGAAGAGCCACTGGATTTGTGCTTGGATGGAGCGCCAATACCGAGCACTGGTTCATTTTGTCCTCCTAATGCTTTAGCAACTTAAATTTTCCGCGCAACAGAAGGCCAAGAAACTTCTTCTTCCAAGGTGATTGCTGCCAAGAAGAAGCGTGCCTAACATAGTGGCAGACTAAGTATACTTTAGTCCAGTTAGAGTAGATGTAATAAGCTGTCTCCCGCACCTCGGCAAGCACAACTAGTGCCCCAAGTAATAACACCGGTACATCATCAAAGTAAGTATTTCCATATTTTTTCCAGTCTGAAGTATCACAATACGTGAAACAGTGCATCTGCCCACCATCATCCCATTCCCATGATGCCCATGAAGCATACCCCAGAATTGCAAGAGTGGTCACCAATATGTAGAATAAGCTCCAACCCATGCTTAGGAGTGAAATAAATATGCACAAACTGGGCATCCAACTCTTTGAATACGAGATTGGAAAAGGTGAATAATAATATTCGTGAAGAAAAGAAAGCTCATCTGCGATCACTCCAAATGCTCTTTCATCATCACCATCTTGGAGCAACACTTGTGGCAACAAGATATTGGCTTTCATGAAACCAGTCTCGTCAATTGTATGACTTGCAAAACGACATCTTACACTACAGGAACAGGGCTCTAAGCCGACAGCCAAATATATGCCGACGGCTACCGTCGGCCTAGTCCGAGCTATGCCGACAGCTAGCTCCTGGCCGTCGGCATACAAAGGCCGTCGGGCTATCCACGTCTACGCCGACAGCAGCCGTCGGCACACAACAACCGTCGGCTTATCCAAGACAACGCCTACAGCTGCCGTCGGCATACATAGGCCGTCAGCATAGATGCGGGCCTGCCGACAACGGGCATCACGGCCGGCTAACGACGTCAAATCTATGCCGACGGCCGTGACGGGCGGCCGTCGGCATAGATACGGGTGACACATCACCGATCCAGAGCGCACCGACCAGGACCTATGCCGACGGTAGCCGTCGGCATATCTGACACGTCATCGATCCGCGGCGCTGTCCATCTACCCTTGCCGCAGCTACGTCGGCATAGTTTTTTTTCGTCTTTTTTTCTTTTTTTCCATATAGTATTATTATTATTATTATTATTATTATTATTATTATTATTATTATTATTAAGCATACAGTATGTAATAAGCATACATATAGATTGTGTTGGCGGAGGTGGTGCTTTTGACGGAGGTGGTGGTGGTTATGGCGGAGGTGGTGCTTTTGGCGGGGGTGCTCTTGCTTCATGATTCCGTGCATGTGGCCATCGTGCCATGCCTTTCATATTCCTACTTTTATCATGTTTCATGTCTTGCACTACTTTTATGTTCATGAACTTCCATCGGTGATGATCTTTAGATGATGTGATGAACTTGAGTATGTTCACATAATGAATTGTCATATTTCTGCATAATTTCATATTGTTCTGTTTTGAAATGCTGTCAAATGAATTGGAAAAGAGAAAACAGGGAAAATAAAAAAAACAAAAAAAACTATGCCTACGGCAAAGCCGTCGGCATATATACGCCCAGGAGTTACCAGGGCTTGCCACGTGGCAAACTATGCCGACGGCTTTGCCGTAGGCATAGCCCTGCTGCCAGGAGAAACCATGCCGACGGCTTTGCCGTAGGCATAGCCCTGCCGCCAGGAGAAGCCGGGGGACGACACGTGGCGCAGGTATGCCGACGGCTAGGTCGTCGGCATAGATGGAAATCTATGCCGACGGCTTTCCATCTATGCCGACGGCCAAGCCGTCGGCATACCTGCGCCACGTGTCATCTCCTGAATCGCGCCACGTGTCGTCTCCTGAATCGCGCTGTTGACGGCGCCGTCCGCTGCCGTCAGACGGAAAACAACGCCGACAGCTAAACTATGCCGACGGCTATCCCACGGCCGTCGGCATATGCACCTATGCCGACGGCTATACTACGCCGACGGTCTGACACATCTACGCTGACGTGATCTACGCCGACGGGGCTATGCCGACGGCGGCAGTAGGCATAGATCTATGCCGACGGCAAAGGACCTATGCCGACGGCCTTGGGCCGTAGGCATATCCCGCGAGTCCGGTAGTGTTAGCAGCTTGAACAAAGCAAAGGAAAAGCATAAATCTTTAAACCACTTCGTTGAAGACCTCAAAAGTATGTCATCCTCCAACTGCCAGACTTTGTCAATGGTCACTAAGCCGTTGTTCTCTATCCTTGTCCTATTAGCTTGGTTGAGACTATAACCATTAGGCTCCTTCTGTACCAATGTTGTGTCCTCTCCTATAACCATGAGTGGAGGAAGGGAAACCTCAGTTGCTAGCTCGTCATGCTCGCTTTCATCCTTTAGCTGCTCCATGTATCCAACAATGAGATGAGGATTGCGCCCAAATGCTAATGAACCTCTGGCTCCGTACCAAGCATAATATTTGACAAGTAGTTTGACAATGATAAGAGCAAACAGTGGAAGAAGGATGAATACATCTTCAGTGTCCACCATTTTTAGGGACCATTTTTCAAATGAATAATAACCCTTACCAAGGAAATCAACGGCAAGGTAAGAGGTCCATATTGCTTGAAGAAGCAGTACTGTGGCGGAAGGGCCAATGTTTTGGTCTTTCTTTTCATCACCAGCAACTATTGCAGTGGTGTTGACGGCAGCGATCTGAACAAGACTAGCCCACATCAAGACAGAGATTATGTGGTCCTGTGGGTTGCACCATCGTGTTATCATGTCTAGATCAGGTGAATAAAGAGCAACAGGGTCATCATAACCGATTGTAGAGATAACATAGGAGAGGATAGGCAGGAACAAGATGTTGGCACCAAGGAAGAGGAAGCCGGTCAATGGATGGTGACGGTAGCGCTGACCATAGGCACCGATCCCAACCATAACTCCAATCACAATGGTGCTCACAACCAGCACAGTGTTCACTCGCAACATCTGCCCATTTATGTGCTTAGAGAAGGCATTGATTGCTTGAATGGAGCAGTTTCCGGTGTTCATGATCTGCTCAACACACGTGTCAATTTCCAACATTAGTACAAGTTGAATTTGTTAGACAAACGCGCATAAAGAAGAACTGAAGAACACTGTAGGAATCACCAGTATTGAATTAATTCACCAATAGATTGTTGTGCTAGCAAGATTAGATTAGTATAAAGGAAATTACCTTACACAAGGGTGGAGGTCGACTGGAGACGTCAATCCGGACCGCACAGGGCTGGGACTCCCAGGATATTTTTCCTTCTGGTTTGCTTGAGCCTTGGTTTGCAAGCATGTGTGCTAGGAGGGTATGGAATTGTCTAGGAAGATAACGGCAAAGGCAGGAAGTCCATATTGATTGACAGTGGCTGTGCACGCAAGGTGCAGATTTTAAATGGGACACCAGCAAAACGAATCAATGGACGAGAGTGGGTGCGCGTCGGTTAGATCGATACAAAAAGAGATGCTTGGTCCAGGCCTTGAAAATCGTAATTAAGTTGTTTGCTCTGTCATAAACAAACGCCACGCCAGGGCAGTTGCCTCGGTTTCGGATGATGCGAAAAGATGCTCATTTTTCCTACTGTCTGGCCATTCCCACTTAAAAACAAAGGAATGAACGTGCCACCGCGTGATGGGACTTTTTATTTTTTTAACACAGTACAATCAAAGTCGCTCATTTCACGAGCATACACTCATCCTTATGGCTTTTCATTTTGTTTGAAGGTCATGTTAAGGAGATGGTTTTTGTTTTCAGTTTGAAGATCATGTGAACGAGAGGCTGGGCGTACTTTCTTTAAGTAAAAAATATGAAGGAAAAAAAACTAAATACAAGGTGTCCGGCTTCCTAGTTGACCACACATTAGATAATAGAAATACACTTGTGCCTGAAGAAAAAAACAAAGTTTGAAAAGAAGCAAAATTTTAAACACTAATTTTGTTTTCATTAAAAAAATTCTTGCCCTAAGGAGTATGAGTACGGGGGCTTCCGAAATCACTAATTAAGGTTGAAAGAATCGATATGGTTGACTAGAGGAGGGGTGAATGGCAACTATCAATTTTTAGCTTTTCTTAATAAAATAGGTAAAGCAACAAATAGGTTGTCAAGATGTGCAACTAGATGAGCAAACCATATGATACTAACAACAACAACACAAGCAAGCAAAGGATACAATACAAAGATAGCTTGCACAAAGTAAAGGCAAGAAGTAACCACGAGTGGAGCCGGTGGAGATGAGGATGTGTTACCGAAGTTCCTTCCCTTTGAGGGGAAGTACATCTCTGTTGGAGCGGTATAGAGGCACAATGCTCCCCAAGAAGCCACTAGGGCCATCGTATTCTCCTCACGCACTCGCACAATGCAAGATGTCGTGATTCCACTAGTGGTGCCCTTGAAGGCGACAACAGGACCTTTACAAACAAGGTTGAGGCTCCACAATCGAATTGGAGGCTCCCAACACCACGTCGAAGCTTCACCACAATGGAATGTTGCTCCGAGGTGACCTCAGCCGTCTAGGGTGCTCAAACATCCAAGAGTAATAAGATCCGTAAAGGATTAGTGGGAGGAATCAAATTTCTCTTGGTGGAAGTGTAGATTTAGGCCTTCTCATCCAATCCTTAGAGAATCAACAAGTTTGATTAGTTAGGGAGACAGATCGGGTGAAAATGAGCTTGTGAGCAACAATGGAGCTTGGGGGAGGAAGAGGTAAGTCAACTTAGAGAAGATGACTCCCTTATATGGCACAAGACGATTCGTTCCCCTCGAAGCTATTAGGGAGACGGTGTTTTTATTGCGTTTTATTTTTTGACTTATCTCCCGATAAGTTAATAATGGATTCACGATAAGCAAATTTATGCCTCTCGCGGAACCAAACCCATGCCTCCACGAGAAGCAAATTCGTACCTCTCATGGGAGAAAAAAAACGTGTTTTTGCAAGCAATTATTATTTTTTAATCAAAACATTGGGAAAACCGAGCAAAAACCTGAAAGCCGAAAAACCCAGAAAAAACATGTAAAACCCGACAAGGCATATAGGAAAATAAATAAAAAATTTGTGTGGAAGCGCCCAGCACACGACATGTGGCGCCGACTGAGAGGGTGCTGAGCCCACCAAGAGTGACCCTTGAGGGGGTCTTGCAAGGGGTATCCTCAGTTAGTCGTTGTGGCCCTATTCAGTGACGTAAGCGCTAAATAGGGAGGAAACACGCACCCACCGCTCCCCCGCACGCGTTTTTGGCCGAGCCCATTAGCTGGGCGGGACGCCCCTGTTTATTTATTTTGCCTTTTTTATTTTCTGTTTTTATTTTTTTCTTTTAAGGAATTTGGAATTTTAAAAAGGTCCCAAATTTTCAAACAAATTGTGAATTAAGAAAACATGTACTCAAGCAATTTTGGTGATTTTATAATAATATGATCATTAATTCAATAGGTGTTGATAAATTTTGAGAACTATTTATGAGTTTGAAAAATATTCAGTAATTTTGAAAACTGTTTGTGATATTGAAAAATGTTCTTAAATTTCGAAAAAAATGATTTCAAATAAATTAAATGTTCACTAATCAACTAAAAAATCATAGATTTTGCAAAATGTTCTTGAGTTTGAATAATATTAAGGAATTTCACAACAATGTTAGCTAGTTTGTAAATAATATTCATGAATTTCAATAACTATCACAAATTAAAAAAAAGTTCATGAATTCATAAAAATGTCCATGAATTGAAAATATGTTCATGTATTGTAAAAAAGGTTCACAAATTCACAATAAGTTTAGGAATTCAAAAAATGTTCGTGACTCCAAATGTTTATGAATTTCCAAAAACGTTCGCGAACTTGAAAATTATGCTTGATTTTTGAAAATATCTATGCATTCAAAAATTGTTCATGAATTCAAAAAATGTTCGTCCTTTTGAAAAAATGTTCACCAAATGGAAAATAGGAAAAAGGAAAGGAAAATAAAATAGAAAAGATGAAGAAAGGAATAAAAAAACCAGGGAAACTCAAAAGAAAAAGAAAAAAGGATTTCTAGAATCGATTGAGAAAAAAGGAACAGGCCGGCTCATATAGAGGACTTGGCTTACAGGTGGGTATGCGCTAGGTCACTATACAACGACCTACGCGCCAAATAGGAGGTGCGCAAGAGTAGGGATACTCGCACTGGATGGGCATCGTCGAAATGAAGCTGGGCTACGACCCCTTTCCAAAGTGATACTTTTTTATAGGTATGCTTACGAGCTGGCCCAACCAACATCAGGATATACGCCCATATCCCACATCCAACACCACTCAACAGCAATCCGGGTGTTCAGTGCTGAACGCCGGGGCGGCTTCTCAGTCAGGTCCGCATACCAAATTGTGCTGAACACCAAATACCAGAGAGCGAATTGGATAGATGAAAATGCCGGGGCCTCGGATGTGTCTTCTCAAGGAAAAGCATGGACTTCATTGTGGCATACTAAAGTCCCATCGAAGCAGAATTTTTTTGCATGGCGACTAGCCCAGCACTCAGTGCCTACGGCGGATGTTTTACACCACTGTAACATGTCTCAGTCTCCTCTCTGTGCTCTGTGTGGAGCTCCAGACTCATGAAGGCACGCATTGTTGGATTGCACCATGTCGAGGTGCATTTGGGCTTTATCGGATGAGCATTTGGTGGAACAGATGAGCATGAACGTCGATACTAACGCGAAGAACTGGCTTTTCGCTATGCATGAGGTTCTTGATCACGCAGATTTTGTGAAACTAATCATATCACTTTGGGCAGTGTGGAGAGCAAGGAGAAGGGCGATCTACGAAGATATATTCACTAGTCCAATGTCTACTCATCAATTCATTGTCTCGTACCTGAATGATCTCAAGGATGTTGAAACATCGGGAAGGACGGTAACTGCCCAACCTACTCCTAGGCCAACACAGTGGCTTCGCCCTCCGGCGAGTCTAGCAAAAATTAATGTTGATGCGGCGAAAAGAGGTAATCAGGGAAGGGGTGTTGTAGCTGCAGTATGTCGGGATCAGAAAGGTGTCTTCTTGGGGGCCTCGGCGATCAGCTTCAAGGGAATCGGTGATCCTACGACACTGGAAGCGATGGCAGTTCGAGAGGCTCTGGCTCTAGCTCAAGATCTGCATGAACAAAAAATACATGTAGCTTCTGATTGCAAGGTGGTGGTGGACGACATCAAGCAACGGTGTTTGGCAAGCTACGGTGCGATAATACATGAAATAATAGACTCTAGTAGGTCTTTTATTATTTTTAACTTTGTCCATGAGTTTAGGGGTTCGAATTTCGAGGCTCACAATCTCGCGAAGCATGCTCTGAAGTTAGGGATGGGCCGCCATGTTTGATTAGGGCACCCCGGAAATCTTTCTCGTCCCTGTAAACGTTGTGACGTCTTAATAAAGCTTCGTGTGATTGTCTCAAAAAAAAAGCAATCTGGGTATTTATTCATTCGTCCCTGTAAATATTGTGATGGGTTAAATAAAATGCTTTGCGAGATTGTCAAAAAGAAAACACCGCTCGGCAGCAGATCGAGCCACCTCGTCCATGAGACAATGAGTCCTCCACCGGGACAGCTATATCCCATCCGTATCGATTCCTATGAGGAATAGCCAATCGGCAGGAGCTATTAGACCGCACGCTTCTTCTCTTGCTCCGGCAGATGAACTCCCTCATCGCGCTCGTCGCTTGGGCTGTCTGGAAGCACCGAAACGCCGCAGTTTTTGACGACCTACAACCATCCATCAGTGAGTTTGTGCATACCACCAAGGAGGAGGCCAAGTTCTGAGCTCGGGCAGGAGCAAAAGGGCTATCAAACATTATTCCTGTAACGTGATCTTTTGTTGCCGAGGCTGAGCAGCCTTCATCATGCTCGCCTTGCGCTCTTCGAGACGTGGATTTGCGCGAGGCCGCGTCGAGCTGCTTACACATCATTGGTATTCACCAACAAATATGCTTCAGGGGCAGGGGGAGGATGACTCGAGAAAGGAGACTGGGATTAGATTTGTTAGTTTTTACAGCCGGGATTGGATCAGTTTATTGCTTTATTCCCTGCTTAATGGGAATGACTAGAAGGGGATCTCCTTATAAAGAGCTAATACCAAAAGATAGCAAGCAATTACGCAAAAGATACCAACTAATAATATATTTCCATGATTTTGTGGGATATCAGTCAGCCATGTACCCATGTACAACAGAAAGACTCAAAGTAAAAACGATATACCGGAGGGAGGGCATGAACCAATGAACTTAGAGAATCTCCGATGCCCAAAAAGGCTGCTCCAACAAATGATGTAGATGCAAAAAAAAAAAAACATCTCCATCTCCCGAAGATGTAAACTACAACAACTCGCGGTGCAAATTTGCATCTCTACCTACAAGAGATGTAAAAACGCACCAGCCCGCCAACCGCCCAACCGCCAATTCTATCCCCTTTCGCGCGACCGGTCGCCGCCGGGCAAATCCACTTCAAATCGACGCCCCCCCCCCGGTCCCCCGCCGTCTGCCTCGCTGGCCCACCGCCCACAGCCGCCGATTCACTTTCGCCCGCCGTCGAAACTTCTCCGGCTGCTGCCGGGCCTGCCGCGACTTCGCCACCTGCCCGACCCCCTTTCTGCCGCCGCCGTCGTCGGCCGATTACAGGCAGCTCCGGCGCCGCCCCATGCTGCTGCAACCGGTTTGGCTTCCACTCGACCTCTCCTACCCAGTCCTCTCTGCCACCGGCCGATTCCACCATCCCCGCCGGCCCCAGCGAGCTGCAGCGGGAGCGCGCGAGCTTTGACAGTTTCGACAGTAGGTTTAGTGCACTAGTTTTACATCTTCAAATACATCATCTGTCGGAGTTGGAGTTTTACATCACAAATATACATCATCTGTTGGAGTTGGCTATTTTTTGGAGATGTTAAAAGCATTTTTTTGGTGATGTAAATTATACCCCACCTAGTTTTACATCTCCAAATTTGCATCATCTATTGGAGATGCTCTTAGTTCCTGAACTATCCCAAGATTTAGTGTGTGCAAAAATCATAGGTGCGTGGCTGGTAAGATAAATTGGGGAATTATAAGCAGCCTTTATCATATCCATGAAGTTATTTTTCATAAAATCATTCATCAGATAAGAGGTAGAAATTCTAGTCGAGCTGACATGCTTTAGTTAGTTTTGGGAGAGGTCTGTCACCTAAAATAGTTTTGAGAAAGTTCTATCACCTAAAATAGTTTACTTTAAGAGCTCACAAATCTGAGGGCATTGTGCTGACCAAGAACGGGACACAACTGGAGTGGGCGCTTGGGAGGGATGATGAAACCGTGAGGTAAACAGCGCGGCCAAGGCCGTCGGAGATCTGAAAGTAATGGCAGATGCAGGCGGCGTGGAGGGGGGCACCGCTGTGGCATTAGTTTGATAGGCAGGGAAGCAGGATAGATTATTTTTCCCGTCTGGCTCTCACGGCATCGATCCTCCGCCAATGTGAGCACTGGCGTCAGGCCGGGAAGCGACGTGCGGTGTGCGAGGGGGATGAGAACACTCAGTTCTTCCATGCATCCGCCTCGCATCGCCGTCGCAGCAACGCGATTTCCATCCTGGAAGTCGAGGGGGCGGACCATGCAGGCAAGGCCGCTGCGCTGCTGGGCTTCTTCACCAACCTTCTGGCCTGGCCGCGTCGACCCGTTTGGCGGTTTTCGCTTACTGGGCTCTACGCCCGTTCTGTTCCGGTGGATGGCGCGCCCCTCGTGGCGCCGTTCAGCCGATCCGAGATCAAGGTTGCTGTTGACGCCCTTGACCGGACCAGTGTCCCCGGCCCTGACGGGCTGGGCCCCGCCTTCTATCAAGCGGCCTGGGGGGTGGTTGCTGCTGATGTCCAGCGGCTATTCGACGACCTCCATGCCGGCTGCGTTTCTTTGGACGGGATCAACCGCGCCTATGTGGTTCTTCTGCCCAAAACGGATGGGTTCCGACGCCGGCTGTCTCGCTACAAAATGGAGACGTAAAGATCCTGTGCAGAGGGCTCACAACAAGGCTTCAGAGGAAGATCGTTGCGCTGATCGACGAAGATCAGTCTGGGTTTGTGAGAGGGAGAAGCATTTCGGAAAACTTTGTGTATGCCACCGAGCTCATCCAGTGCTGTCACAAGAGGGATGCCCCCGCGGTGGTGCTCAAGCTTGATTTCTCCAAAGCTTTTGACTCAATTAACTGGGAAAGCCTTCGCTCCATCATGGAAGTCCGTGGGTTCCCGGCACCCTGGTGCAATTGGATTGATGAAATCCTTAGCTCTTCCCGTTCGGCGATATTGCTTAATGGTGTAGCGGGGAGATTGTTTGGATTGAAATGCGGGCTCCGTCAGGGGGACCCGATCTCGCCATACCTCTTCCTGATTGTGGCTGATGTGTTGCAGCAGCTGATCCGGCAAGATGATGTGATGAAACACCCGCTGGTGCCCGATGCCCCCGCGGTGGTGCTCCAATACGCGGATGACACCTTAATCTTCAAAGGATTCTAGACATGTTTGCAGAGGCGACTGGACTGAGAATCAACTTTACCAAAAGCACCCTGGTCCCGATTCATGTCGATCCCATGGTCCAAGAGATGGTTGTCCGGGCGTTGGGATGCGTTGTTGGATCCTTCCCCAAACTTACCTGGGTCTGCCTCTGTCCTGGGAGAAACTGAGGTTCGAAGACTTCCTGCCAATGATCGCGAAAGTTGATAAATACATTGCGGGCTGGGCGGCGCGCCTCCTCTCACCAGCTGCGCGTCTGGTGCTGATTAATGCTGTCCTGGACGCTCTGCCAACTTATGCCATGGCTGCGCTGCTCCTGCCCCCAAAGCTGATCTGTGCGCTGGATGCCATGAGACCGGACTTCTTATGGAATGTTGTCGAGAGGGGGTCGGGAGCCCAATGTTTGGTGGCCTGGGATCGCGTGTGCCGCGCAAAATCTGAAGGCGGGCTCGGGGTCCGCAGCCTCGTTCTACAAAATGATTGCCTCCTGCTGAAGATGATCCGTAGACTACACAGTGTGCCGCGATCGAGGTGGGCTGCTTGGGTCTGGGGTGCAGCAAATGGGAGTTCGCTCCTGGCGCGCGGTGACCATGCTCTGGGCGAACAGAGAGGAGCCCTGGCTAAGCTGCTGCCAGAGGCGGAGACAGGGGGTGCGAGCAGGGGTCAGACCCCCCCCCCCCCCATGACGCTTCGTTAGTAGGTACTAGTATTACCAGTAGTTTCTACGTATAGGTGTTACGTGTACATGCCGCTTTTGATCTTTTTGTTGTCAGACATGAAAACTTTCTAGCCCAAGTGCCCAAGGCCCAACGTGGTGTGGAACCATCAACCGAGCCTCGATTGCTAGATGTACGTATATCAGAAAAAAGAGATTACCTGCTATCGATCTACCCTTATCCTCTCGGTAATTTCGTTCGTGCGATCAAGTCTTCTGGTTCTGTACCTCCCTGCGCTGCCGCCGCCCGCCGTCGCCCATCGCTCGTTCACGGTCGGCTCTTGCAGTCTTGCTGCTTTTGCCGCCGTCGCCCAGGGCAGTGGTCCAACACTCCAGTGCATGCGATTTCAATCAAAAGACAGAAACTACTTGTGTACTTCATCGGCATCATACATACATCAACAGATCAACTTCAACTCGGAATCAAGGTACGTCACTGAATCACTGTTAATCTTGGTGAATTAGCGCAATTTCTACAAAGATAATAGTTTAATTTACTGCTTTGATAAGGTAGCATAATAGTTTTCTAATGCCACTCCTTTAATGTTCCAATGACTGAAGGATGAAGAGGAAGAGTACAGAAACAATAGATTCGTTTTTCAAGCCTATTGCTTCTAGCTCTAATGCAACTGAAAATGCAAATCCACCGGAGGAGCAACCTGTTGTAGATGATACTTCCAGCCCCAATCTAGTTGATATGCAAACTGATGATCAAAATATTGTGGCACCACTAGAAACTATAGAAGAAGGTAGAACTAGAAGCACAAAATATGTGAGGGATCCTGGTACACGCCAACAGATTTGGGAACTCCATCCTGATAAGCAGGATGAAGCACGTCGATTCTATGTTTCTAAGGGCGCTTTTCATCCATACATGAAAGAGTATCCATATAATGGAACAACAAAAAACCGTCGCCGATTCCAGTATAGTTATTTCACTGATTGGCCTTGGCTAGAGTATTCACTTGTCACACATCGTGCATACTGCTTCTATTGTTTCCTCTTTACGAAAAAGCCAACTGGAAAGTGTGGCTCAAGTGCATTCACAGTGGATGGATTTATAAACTGGAGAAAGGTGAATGATGGCAAAGATTGTGCTTTTATAACCCACATGGGCAAAGATTCCAACTCAGCTCATAGCTATTCAGCCCGCTGTTATGAAAATCTGAAAAATAGACTGAACCATATTGACAAGGCGATGGTACAAGTATGTACAAAAAAGGTTGCAGCTGCAAGGTTAAGACTTAAAGTCACAATTGATTCCATTAGGTAAGACTAAGTTTATTTGTTTCAATAATTAACCTAGTATATTTTGTATTTATGTAAGACTAACATGTCCTTTGTCTGTTATTTCATTAGGTGGTTAACATTCCAAGCTTGTCCATTTAGAGGCCATGATGAATCTCCAGGATCCCTAAACCAGGGTAATTTTCTTGAGTTGGTAAAGCTTTTGGCTGCTTATAACAAGGATGTCAGAGATGTTGTCTTGGAAAATACTCCACAAAATGCCAAGTACACCTCACACCCCGTTCAACAAGAAATCCTTGGTTTACTTTCCAGGAAAGTGCAGAAAAGTATTAGAGAAGAAATTGGCAATAGCAAATTTTGTATAATGGTGGACGAGTCTAGAAATGAATCTAAAAAGGAGCAGATGGCACTGGTCATTCGGTTTGCTAATAAAGAAGGGTACATAGATGAGCGCTTCCTTGACATCATACATGTTAGTGACACTGCTGCATTGACTCTCAAGGAGGCAATTTGTACTGTCTTAGAAGATAATAACCTGAATGTACAAGATATTAGAGGTCAAGGATACGACGGCGCAAGTAACATGCGAGGGGAATGGAATGGATTGAAAGCTCTAATATTAAATGAGCGCCCTTATGCTTATTATGTGCACTGCATGGCTCATCAGCTCCAATTGGCTCTTGTTGCAGCATCACGAGAGGTACACGAGGTGCATAATTTTTTTCAGCATGCAAATTTTGTGATAAATGTTGTTAGTGCGTCGTCTAAACGGAATGATGAGTTATTAGCTAATCAAGCTGCTGAAATTGCACATGGCGTTGAATTGGGTGAGCTTGATACGGGAAAAGGGGCAAATCAAATAGGCTCTTTACAGAGGCCGGGAGACACGAGGTGGAGTTCTCACTTCAAGTCAATTAATAGCTTGAGGAAGATGTTTGCTGCTACGATTGCAGTTCTACGAAGTGTAGCAAATGATCGTTCAGTCACAAGATATTCTCGTGGAGATGCAGTGGGCGCCCTAAAAATGATTATCTCTTTTGATTTTGTATTCATTATGCAGCTCATGGAGAAAATTATGAAGATCATAGATGTTTTATGTCAAATGCTCCAAAGGAAGTCTCTGGATATTTTAAACGTATTAGATTGTGTTGCAAACACAAAGTTTCTACTTGCTGAACTAAGAGAAGATGGTTAGGAACCACTTCTAAAAGAGGTTAAATCTTTTTGTCTGAAGCATGATATTGACATCCCCGATTTTAGTTCCAAGTATGTCTCTTTTCCTATATCTAGATTGGAATATTAATCATCACAAGTATTTTAATCTAATATATGTTGCCATTTGTAGGTATGTTGATATGACTAAATCTCGAAACAAGCATAACAACACCACAACACTTCACCACTATAAAGCAGATATATTCGATGTTGCCATAGATCAACAGTTGGTCGAGCTAAATGACCGGTTCAGCGTTCAAAGCACTGAGCTATTGAGGCTTTGTGTATCCTTGAATCCACTGCATGACACATTTGATGTGACAAAGATATGCACTCTAGCAGAAAAGTTTTATCCTGCTGATTTTTCTAACCAAGACTTGGCTCGGTTAGAGTCTCAACTTATCCATTTCAGAATGGATGTTCGCTCACATCCAGACCTAAAATGCTTGCATTCACTTGCTGATTTGACTGTTGGTTTGTTCAAAACTGGTAAAGTTCAGGACTATTCCATGGTTGATAGACTATTGCGGTTGGTTATTACTCTTCCAGTTTCAACGGCAACCACTGAGCGAGCCTTTTCTGCTATGAAACTAGTGAAGACACGTCTTCGAGGCAAAATGGGTGATGACTTTCTTCAACATTATATGATTGTCTACATTGGAAAGGATATAGCTGCAAAAGTCACATCTGATGAGATTATCCACATTTTCGACGATGGTACTCGTAGAGCTGAATTTCAGTTGATAGATATGTAATTTTTTTTGTTGCTAAACATACGTTGTCATGCGCTCATATCAATTCTACTATTGAGACTATATTCTTGCGTGGTGTATAATTTGGAATGATTATTATCTGTCTCGCCCCCCTCATGTTCAAATCCTGGCTCCGCCCCTGGCTGCTGCCTCTGTATCGTGCTCATTCCACGGTCGCCGTGGGGGACGGGCGCTCGATCTCCTTCTGGTTCGACAGCTGGCTACCCTGTGGCGCTCTTGTCATGGCCTTCCCTGCTCTCTTTTCGCACGCCGTTACTCCCGAGATGACTGTCTGGGAGGCGAGAGACGAGGGCCTGCACAGGCACCTCATGCCGCGCCTCACGCGTGTGGGCGAGGTCGAGCTGGGGGTGGTCTTGGCAATGGTGGAATCCCAACCTACGCGATATGAGGGGGATGATCGGTCTCTCCTCCACATTACGACCCCGCGCGGGACCCTGTCGGCTACCATGGCGTACAGACTGCTGAGGTTTGGTGGCCTGGTTGCCCCGTTTGCGACATCCATCTGGGACACGAGAGCGCCGTCACGTGTCAAGTTCTTCTGCTGGCTGTTGGTGCAGAAACGTATCCATACAAGAGATGTCCTGCTGAAAAAGCAAATTGTGGAGCCACAGGGTGCCCCGTGTGTGAGGAAGAGATGGAGAGTGCGGATCATATGATCTTCTCCTGTCCGTCCGCGGGGTCCTTCTGAAGGCGGATTGGCATCAACGTCGATGGTGTGGGCGAGGGCTGCTTGGATCGCCTGGCTTCTGCGGCAAGCTCGGCGGTCGGCTCTGCTCCTGAATTCGCTATGCTGTGCTGCTGGCACTTATGGAAGCACCGGAACGCAGTGGTGTTCCAGGGGCAGCGTCCCTCTCTCGCTCGGTTGCTTGGCTCGTGTAGGGAAGACGCAGGCGTGAGTCAATTCTTCCATGTCCCCCCCCCCCCCCCCCCCCCCGTGTCAAGTTCTTCTGCTGGCTGTTGGTGCAGAAACGTATCCATAGATGTCCTGCTGAAAAATCAAATTGTGGAGCCACAGGGTGCCCCGTGTGTGAGGAAGAGATGGAGAGTGCGGATCATATGATCTTCTCCTGTCCGTCCGCGGGGTCCTTCTGAAGGCGGATTGGCATCAACGTCGATGGTGTGGGCGAGGGCTGCTTGGATCGCCTGGCTTCTGCGGCAAGCTCGGCGGTCGGCTCTGCTCCTGAATTCGCTATGCTGAGCTGCTGGCACTTATGGAAGCACCGGAACGCAGTGGTGTTCCAGGGGGCAGCGTCCCTCTCTCGCTCGGTTGCTTGGCTCGTGTAGGGAAGACGCAGGCGTGAGTCAATTCTTCCATGTCCCCCCCCCTCCCCCTGCCACGCCCACTCCAATTTCGCGCAGCCCTTTCCTACCCCCCCCCAGGCCTGTGTAGAAACTTGGTCTGCATGCTTGGGGAATCATCCGGTGGCCTCGGGCCTTCTTTAACCAGCACATTCACTGTAGATACTGATAGCAGGGTGGGGGAACTCCCCCCCCTTCCCCCCCCCGGGCCGGCCCGGTGAAAATTCAAAAAAAAGGTAGGACAGATTATGAAACTCGGCTCCCCTGACTTGTAGAAGCGAAGTTAGGAGTGTAACTTAACTGCTCCATTCACCGTCCAGTAACATCAAACGTCCTGCTCCCACGTACTATTCTATTCTACTAATTGTATCTAGTACTCTGCATTGTGTGGACGGGTTAGCTGAACTAAAACTTCAGACAAACAGAGAACGAATTCAGAGAGAAAAAGAGCGAGGCATGTGCAGCTGAAACTTCAGAGAAAAGAGAACGAAGCTTGTACAATTTTTTACACTAAACGAAGCTGGTTCGGTGTGAACAAATATGCATTCTACTCAAAGTACTGAAGGCTTAAACATGAGTAAACTGCAAGGATGACGGATGAAACAACTAGCACTTTACCGGACTGAATGTACTCTAAAATTTTGACACAAAAACTCTGAAAAAGTCTCCAGCATTTCTAAACAACTCGGTGCAATGAAGAAACAAGTGGCATTTTCTGAACGAAGCAACTTAAGAAATGAACTACTACTAGAGCTCCAGGAATCAGTATTTCTGAATTCATGGTGCCCAAAGAATATCTTCAGCCAATATGTATTCAACGGTTGAATTCTGGGTTGTTGACAGAATTACTCCCTCCGTTCCAAAATAGATGACCCAATTTTATACTAACTTTGTACTAAAGTTAGTACAAAGTTGAGTCATCTATTTTAGAACGGAGGGAGTAGTTAGCATGAAACTTCAGTGCTACAAATGATTTTGAATACAAAAGTAAGAGAAGAATTACCTTCAGTAGGTCCATGTAACTTCTGAAGAATCCATTTTCTTCGAAGGTATATTATTTCTCATAGGAATTTCTCTAGGTATCAGTTGATCCCGTGATGTGCTAGTCTTTTTTCCTTGCGGCAGGTACAACAAATCAAAAGTTACAACAGAGTACAAAAACTTATGTAGTGTATAATTATGGAAATACCTGAGATGTTTTTTCTGGCGCTCCAACTATTAGTTGATCCAGTGTTTTTTTTTTAAAGAAGGATGACCCCCAGCCTCTGCATCTAGGCGATGCATGTAGTCATTTTATTAATTATTTACAAAAACCTTACAAAGTAATACATCAATAAGTCTGAAGCCACCATCTTGGCAATATCTGTCGCTACCCCTAGCCACTTGATGAAGGGGTGCCGATTGTCCAAGTCGCATACCAAACAGATCTCACACCAAAGCCAGAGGCCCCAACCTAGCCGTATTGCTGGGTCTGGAGCACACACCAGCCCGACACACTCTCAGAGGCCGTCACCGCCATCTTCCACCGATCCATCTTCACAGCAGGTACTGGCGCATCGACCTTGCAAGGCCTGCCGACGACGCCATCACGACGCCAGACAATGCCACTTTCCTGCGCGTTTCCATCATCACAAATCCATCACCGAGACCCTGCCGCACCATGCCGCCGAGACTCCACGTCGTAGATGCATCACATGGAACGCCGCTCCACCGCTGGAACCGTCCACTGGTCCCTCAAGCCAATGCAAACCTCCAAAATTGATGCCCACACGGGGGGAATGACACCTGAGTGCCGCCATAATCTGATCGACTATCAAAGGTTTCCCCTTAAGGTTGCGGAAGGAGGCGGCAAATTCACCTCGATGATGCATCCAAGGAGGAAACCACCAAGGGTGTCACCCTCACCGGCTCCGACCACCGGCCGTAGACAAGGTTTTCACCCGGATCTTGTCCCATGAGCATCCATCTGACATTGTGTGCATCGGCCAGACCACCTTCAAAGCTCCAGATCTGGCCTCCCAGATCCGGCGATCACCCGTAGGAGCACTGCCACTGGTCATTGCCTACATGTGCCACCACTAGAGTTCGGGGGAGGGCTGCGACCCTACCTTGCCAAACCGCGAGAGCCACCGGGAGGCATCACATGCGTGATCTTCACCGTCACTAATCCGATCTAATCCAGAGCCAAAGCCAGCAGATCACCGGCGAAGTTCCACTTTGGACAGGGACATCACCATGCCATGCCACCGCGGGTGGCCTGAGCTTCACCCGCTGCTACCTTCCAGGGCCACCACCCCAGGATCAGGCCAGCATACCAGGAGACACATGCATGCACCAGGCCTGACCTTGCCAATCCGGACCTCCACGGTGCCCACTCCATGCCGCCGCCACCTAAGGCCGCCACCCGGAGCACGCCGTCGCACCGCACCACCCCTCCTATGCAAGCCAGGGAGGAGAACCCCCGTCACCGCCGTGGGCAGCCGGGCTTAATTTCTCATTTTCATAAAATTCAAGATACAAACATTAATTTTTTTCTTCTTCACTATATTCAAGATATACGATTAATTTAGGAAATTACAGGGATGTGTCTGGCTATTTTGTTTTTGTCTTTATGCTCCTGTGAAACGGTAAAGAAATTCGTCTGATTTGCAAGATGAGTATTCTCCATTGCACATTTTAGACCTTACACGTGAAATATTCATACTAACTAGATACATTGCTTTTACAAGATGGATATAAGTTGAGGAAGAAGTTTTTATTATACTTGCTCAAATATCATGTGAATGAAATTAAAGACAACATTTTTTATATTGTGCGAGAATATATTAAATAGTTTGTCTAATTGACATCTAGATGTTTTTTTAAGGATGTCATATCTAAGCTTCCACAAATATATAATGCAGCAACAATAAACAAAAAAAAACTAGGACAAAAAAATAGACCACAAACAAAGTGGACATCAATTTAGACGTGACATAACTAAGTCACATCTAGATGTGTCCTAGATAGACCCTATATTAAATGCATCAAGCGGATCTTAATTCGTAATAGATTCATAGTTGGATCCTCGCTCTCTATGTATACATCGTCAAATTATCTTTCAACAAACTTACATTGCAATTTCAGTGGATTTCAATTATTATCAAATTATTACTATATATCTTTTCTATACATGTAACATTATGTTTATATAACTCCATCAAAATATTTCAAAAGCCAGTAGCAACGCACGGGCATTCTATTAGTTTCAATAGTATTGCCACAGATTTACTTCCAAAAGAATAACTAGAATTTATCAGTCATATACGTATTTCATCAGAAAAGAAAGGAGCCATATGTGGTGCAGCCGTGGAAGAACCTTCCTCACGATGCTGATTGCTTTGAAAATTCAAAGTCCAAGTCGTTGCCACCAAGTCTCTATCCAGGTCCTGATCGAGTCCTGACTGCTGACCAAAGCTGCACCATGAACTTTTGTGAAGAATTCTATTTTTTTTTACATATTTTTGAAGATCTTTTTGTCTCAACATCAACAAGTTATTTTGCATTTTTGTAATTCATGATGAGGGTTACTTTAAGGTTTAAGAAGGACAAGGAGAGTTTGAGTCACACTTCAATGGTTCAAGCATGATTACATCCTAATCTTCATTTTTTCCGACACAACCAATTTAATCGTTGTTAGGCATGCTAGTACTGGAAGCCTATCTGATACTCCCTCCGTCCGAAAAAGTTTTTCCCTCAAACGGATGTATCTAGCTGCTAGATACATGAGTTTGAGGGACATGTTTTTTGGGACGGAGGGAGTATGAGCCTAGTATTTTTTTTTCCACCAAGGTGAGCATAAGAGTTAGGATTATTGGCACTCAAATGTAATGTACTATCGGAAAGAGTGACTTACAATTTCTATGTTTATCAAGAGCTGTCAAATAAAATTCAGATATGCATGTTTGAATCAAGTGTAAACTACTGATCGTATGTCATCTTGGTCTGCGCTTTTGCCCCAGTAAAATCCACCAAAAATTGTTTCAGGTACTAAAAGAACCCGTGCAGCAAGTGAAATATCATGGAAATGTGTAGCAGGTGCTATTTGTGGAGTATGTTTCTACATCAACATATTTTGTTTTTGGACTGCACACTCTATATGATGGCAATTTCAAGACTTGGAGTTCATTGTCTAGTGTCTAAGGGCAGATTTTTTTTTCTTTTCGTCATTATACTTGAAGCTCCTATGCCAAGCATGCTTGAATTTGAACCTCAAAATGCGCTGAAATATAGCATTTGGTGGTCGGAATAAAACAAAACAAGGAGAAGTGGTAACATAGGAAAGGGAGGGTGATTTGACGTATTTGTCCTTATTTGGCCCTTTCTTAAAATTTGCTTCCCTTTTTGGCTCAAAAAACTTCTTTCTTCCTTTTTTGACACATAAACTTTATTTTGTTCCCTATGTGACACTTCCGTTAGTTTTGGCTAGTAATGGCGTTAAGTCTGGCCTAAAAAGACTATTTTACCCCTAGTGTTGTCTGTGACCAGGTTATTAATAAACGAAAAAAGTTATATGACTACTAAAAAAATATTGCGAGGGACTAATAATAATATGATGAATGGAACAAGGACGACCCATTCAGCCTCTATTGTAGTGTATAAATTTGTTCAGATTAATCTTATGGATGATTTCTCGCAAATTTTTTTATGGATGATAAATTAGACTGAGCTGGGTTTGCGCCTCAATTTGCTGCACACATTTTATGCCATGTGTGTTTTGACAAGAATAGCATTGTGACGTGTGTTACAGAATAACTGATTGCAATTTGCAAGAAGAAGGAGTACAAGCTTCTGATTACTTCTGTCTCCATCGAGTCGTTCCAAAACAATGTCTCCATCACTACCCATGTACACACAAATCAATAGGATAGTTAAGAGAGTAAAATCGAATCGATCCGATCGATTAAGAGTTAGCTTCTACCGGCCACGTACGCACTTGTGACGTGTCGGCTAGACGTGCGTGCACAGTGCACTGTTCCAGGCAAAATCAACTGAGGTGCTAGCTAGCGTACTTCTTGTGCTAGCTTTGCAAGTACGTGCGTGAGCACCTGGGTCATTTGGTCTAGCGTTTTAAAAGCCAACTGCAGGTCGCGGGCGTGGTGAGGAGCAGAGGAGGAGAAAGAGGCTAGTGTCAGGACTCGGAACCGGATGCACGTCATGCCGGGCTCCCGCGGATCAAGCTGCAACGCGACTAGTTGGGCGGTGGTGGATATGAATATTTAAACGTGAGATCTTCAACATGTAACACTTTCATCCATTCATATTCACGCTACTTCTCTTCCCTTTCTTGGCGACATACTATCACTAGGGGTAAAATTGTCTTTGTACATGCTATTTAACATCGCTGGATGGAAAAATGGATGAAAGTGTCACGTAAGGAACAAAGTAAAGTTTAAGTGTCAAAAAGAGAAAAAAGAAGTTTTTTAAGCCAAAAAGGGAAGCAAAATTAAGAAAGGGCCAAATAAGGAATTCTCTCGAGGATAAACAGCGAGACGTCAACCTCCTTGATCAAACGCGTGTCCTCACAGGTTCCACCGTACTGCTTATCCTTTCCTTTCTAGCACCATCTCCATCTCTCCTTCCCCCCATATCTCGTCACCGCCCATCTGGCCATCACCCGACCTCATCTGCGTTGCTGGACTAGTCGTCGTCGTTGTAAGGGGGCAAGCAGGTGATGGTGCATCCAAGTTGCAAATCGGCGCTGATCCATTGCAAGGGATTCCAAGGGGTATTGTGGCAGGGCGAGGCTCCGACGCGGAACCACAGGCTCGCTCACCTCAAGTCACTTTTCAGGCGAGGCACGACTCACCGGCGTGCTTCTGCAACAGCGGGAGCGGCGGCGCTGCTGCTCTGTTGCAGTCGGCGGCAATGAGCACGACACAGGCAATGGGACGCTTCTACACGTCATTTCAGTTGCACATTTTTCTGCAACATTAGCTATGTTGCAGAAGTTCTTCCACAACATCATTGTCGTTGCGGAAAAAGGTGAAGTAGCACCACCTATGTTGCAAAAAATCCCGCAACACAGCGTATGTTGCAAAAAAATATTCCACAACACAACATCCGTTGCAAAATTTTTTGCAACAAGATCCTTGTTGCAAAGTAGAGGAAAATGTTTGTTCATCAAATTGTGTCAGATCCAATGGCTCGCGAGGCGGTGGATCTTTCAAAAAGGTCTGCCGCCCAACGCGTAGCAGCCCCCAAAATATTTTCTTTTCCATTTGTATACGTGATATTACCTTGAGTTTGCCAAAATGAAAATTAAAGATGCTAAGGGATTAGAATTAGCAATGAAATTAGGCCCCTTGGTGCTAAATAGGCCCAAGCGGCGGAAAGAAAAGCCCGCCGGCACCAAGCTCCCACCAGATACCACCGCCGGCACCGTACATCGCCGATAGACCGCAAGTGCTGCTCGAGAACATCTTCATCCGCCTCCCCACTGCTACCGACCTCGCCTGCACCTCCACCGCCCGCGCCTCCTTCCGCCGCGTCATCACCGACCACGCTTTCCTGCGCGGATTTCGCGCCCTCCACCCGTCGCCTCTCATCTGCATGTTCCACAAACCCTTAGTTCCAGCCCAGCCGCCGCCGCCGCCGCCGACTTCAACTTCTCCTGCTCCTGCTTTCTCCCCTCCACCCCCAGCCGTTCCTGGAGTCAAATTGACTTCTTTGACGGACGCGTACTCCTTAATATGGCGTGTGACTCATATTACGGCGATTTTTTGGTCAGGGGTCTCCCTGTGTCCGACCCCGTGCACCGCCGTTACGTCCTGCTGCCCGCCGCCCTTGGCGATCTGAAAGGGATGATCCATAGACCAGATTTCCTCAATATGGAGGCTTTCCTTGGTTCCGCGAGGATGAGAAGGACCCTTTATCATTTAGGGTGGTGTGCTTGCCGCAATGCAGAATGAATCTGCCACTTCTGGTCTTCTCCTCTTTGGATGGAAAATGGCATGTTCTTACCTATGACCAATGGAGTGCTCATGCTACGCTTGCTTCATTTGTGAACTATGAGTGTGGGCTATCTAATCGCCAATTCATCCACGGACGCTTCTACTGGCATTTGCATTTCCGGAATGAGTTGCTTGTGCTTGATGTGCACGCAATGCAATTCTCTGCTGTCGACCTCCCACCTGAGCGACCACGGAGTAACAGTTTTGTCATTTTAGAGGCAGCAGAAGGAATGCTCGGGATGCTGACTAAAGGCTGTGACGGCGACAACGAAGATGACCCATACTGGCTCGCGTATTCCATTTTGAGAAATAACCAATGGCACTTGGAGAGAGTCATCCAATTGCCGGTAACGGTGAAGTATGCGAATCTGGTCGGTGTAGCTGGGGATACCTGCTCATAGAAGCGTTGTACACCACATCTCCACAAGAGAAGCCAAAGTTTGGATACTTCTCGGTGGACCTGAAGACGTTGCAGGTCGAGTTGTTTGCTGCGTTTAGCAAAATCATCTTTCCTGGTCGACTATCTGCTAGTTTCCCACCATCATTGTGTGCGCCCACCATATGAAGCGGTGAGCCAGTCTACTTGTTTGCTTACTGTTACTTAACTTGGTCTCGGTGTTATAAAGCAAAGAAATCTGATTCTGTTTACTATATGAGTTGGTCTGAGTTGTGCTGAAATCAGTAGAAACTAAAAACTGAAATACTTCATGTAAATAGAAAATACTTATTCATCCTATTTTGTACAAAGCATAGGTGCTTGTTTGTCAAACTCCACTCCGTTTATCCTCCTTTTTCTGATGGCGTGGTCCTTAGACCACTTCACCAACCCAAGGCGTAGCTACACTGCCAATGATGTAGCATCAGTCCTGTAGACATTCGACCTTTTTTTCACTGGCATGTTGCAACTTCAGCTATCTTATCAGGAACACGCAACCTTACGATCTCACCAATCCCTTCTTTGATTACTTCTCTTTGTTTTTGCACTCCTTGAGATTTGTTGGATAAATAATCGATGCTAAACTTCATATCTATCATGCGGAGGTGTTATGAAGCGTGGTAGGATAACTAAACTGAACCTCGAGAGGCGAGATGGCACCTTGATGGCAGCCATGCTTCAAGGGCGCGGGGGGGCTCGAGAAAGGAGACTGGGATTCGATCAATATTTTTTTAAAGTAGGAATTACATCTGTTTATTCTGTACTTAATTCGAATGAGTACAAGAGTTACGAACTACGTAACCATATTCAAGACATAACCGTAGGGTAAGTAACCTTGATGGCAGCCACGCTTCAGGGGCAAGGGAGGAGTCGAGAAAGGAGACTGGGATTAGACCAGTTCTTTTTTACAGCGGGGATTGGATCAGTTTATTTCCTGCTTAATCGGAATGAATACAAGAGGACCTCCTAAAGATAGCAAGCAACTACGCAAAATCTACCAACTAATAATACATTTCCATGATTTTTGGGCACTTCAGTCAGCCATGTACCCATGTACAACAGGACTCAAAGTAAAAGCGATATACTGGAGGGAGGGCATGAACCAATGAACTCATTTGCTGAACTATCCCAAGATTTAGTGTGTATGAAAATCATATGTGTGTGACTGGTAACATAATTGGGGGATTATAAGCAGCCTTAATCATATGCATGAAGGTATTTTTCATAAAATCATTCATCAGATAAGGGGTAGAAACTCTAGTCGAGCAATAACATGGTTAAGTTTAGTTTTGAGAATGTTTTATCACCTAAAATCATAGTTTTAAATAGCGCTCTAAGCCTCTTAGCGGCGAACCTCTTTTAAACGCTATAGCGTGCTATAGCGGAGCTATAGCGCGCTATTTAAAATGTTTATTCATTTGTTTGGACCAATGTCTCTTAGCGTAATACCTTTTGTAAATGCTATAGCGTGCTATAGCGGAGCTATAGCGGGCTATTTAAAACAATGCCTAAAATAGCTTTGAGAAAGTTCTATCATCTAAAATAGTTTGGTTTAAGAGCTCACAAAGAAGGCATCATGCTGACCAAGAAGGCAAGAACGGGACACAACTGGAGTGGGCACTAGGGAGGGATGATGAAACCGCGAGGTAAACAGCGGCCAAGGCCGTCGGAGATCTGAAAGTGGGTGTCAGCGCTGCTAGATGAATATAATGGCAGATGCAGGCAACGTCGAGGGGGGCACCGCTGTGGCATTAGTTTGATAGGCAGGGAAGCAGGATAGATTATTCAGACCCGGCTCCCCTGACTTGTAGAAGCGAAGTTAGGGGTGTAACTTAACTGCTCCATTCACCGTCCAGTAACATCAAACGTCCTGCTCCCATGTACTCTACATTCTCTGCTAGTTGTGTGGACGGGCTGACACAGACTTCCATTCTCTGCTCCCATGCGTGAACTAAAACTTCAAACAAACAGAGAACGAATTCAGAGAGGAAAAGAGTGAGGCATATGCAACTGAAACTTCAGAGAAAAAGAGAACGAAGCTGGTATGTTGTTTACAAACATGCATGCTCCTCAAAGTACTGAATGCTCCTCAAAGTAAACAACACGGATGAGAGATGAAACAACTAGTACTTCACCGGACTGAATGTGCTCTAAAATTTTGACACAAAAAACTCTGAAAAGGTCTCCAGCATTTCTAAACAACTCGGTGCAATGAAGAATCAAGTGGCATTTTCTGAACGAAGCAACTTAAGAAATGAACTACTACTAGAGCGCCAGGCATCAGTATTTCTGAATTCATGGTGCCCAAAGTATATCTTCAGCCAATATGTCTTCACCAGTTGAATTCTGGATTGTTGACAGAGTTAGTTAGCATGAAACTTCAGTACTAGAAATGATTTTGAACACAAAAGTAAGAGAAGGAGTATCGTCAGTAGGTCCATGTAACTTATGAAAAATCCATTTTCTTCGAAGGTATATTCATTTCTCATAGGAATTTCTTTAGCTATTAGTTGATCTTGTGATGTGCAAAAACTTATGTAGTGTATAATCAGGGAAATATCTTAGAGGTTTTTTCTTGTGCTCCAGCTATTACTTGATCTTGTGATGTGCTGGTCTTTTTCCCTTGCTGCTCGTATAAGAAATCAGAAAGTTAAAACAGAGTAGCATAAATTAATTTATTTGTATGGTACAATTAGGGAAATTCCTTAGATTTAGCTCTTTTTTCTGGTGCTCCAGATTTAGCCAGGGTGTTCTTTCTTCTCTTGCGTAGCCTACCAGTCCAATTTTTCTTTCTCTTTGAACTTTTGTTTTCAACTTTGTTTTTCTTCAGGCATACAATGCTCAACAGACCATTTGATCCTTGAGGAGCCCCACTCGCATCATGTATCCCATCACAATTGTGTGTCCATGTATTCAACAGTTCCTCAACTTGCTTACCATTGATATCAAGTGCATTATCGACTAATTTGTTCTCAATTTATTCTGAATTTACTGTTCATAGTGGGTGTAGGGGAACACGGGAGCTAAAAAACCACTCTCATCAAATTCGTGTGAAAAGAAATTGTACCGCTCAAAGGCCTCCAACTTGGGATTCTCCACAACAATTCTTCCATGACAATCCTGAACACATTTTGACCGCGCTTCTCGAGTTCATCGCTTTAATATGTAATGTGCACTTAATATTCATCATATCAAGGATTTTCAAAGCATGGCTGCACAATATTCCTGTTCTCTCAAACTGTCCACAACTACATTTAGCTGTTTGTTCTGAAGGATTGAGTCGATTGACAATAACTTTGCATTCTTCTTCATTTGTTGGACATTCACATGTACTTCAAAGCAAATTGCTGTATATCTTTCATATTCAGACTGAGAACACTCGAATATAACAGGAGTTTAAAGCTTGCTTGCTTGCACCAATAGGCTGTCTTCATTTTGAGCCCTCTCTCTAGGCTCATACTCTGAAATTACCTCATTATCTCTTTTTCCTTCCACAACTATTTCGAACTGTTTGAAAAAACGTATGATATCTAAATCCAACTTCAGATATTGCTTCAGGTCATTGTTTAGACTCTCACATAGTTGTGTGCTCTGCATTCCCAAGTTGCAAGCATTTCTCATGTAATATTCTGCCCACTTCTCCTTTACCTTATAAATGCTATCAAATCAAACCAAATTTGATTTTCCACCTTACCTCTCATAGTGTAAAACGCTTCTTCAAAAGTTGGCTCATCTTCATACTCGTCCATTCATGCACTAAAATCTGCAATAAGAGACAACTCTTCTTCTTCATCAACATCGTCTTTGTGACTACATAAATGCTTGACTGCACTTTGAATAATGTGGAAAGTACACAGGCCATGTTGGACTTCCGGAATACATGCTCTACCGTGTTTCCCATTGCAGTGTCTTGATCATTACATACAGGTCGAGGTTGCTTTTGGTTATGTACTGAAAGAAATGTCTCAAAAAGCCATCGAAAAGAATCAAATGTCCCATCTCTGAAATGATTAAACCCAACAAACAGTCCGAATGGTCTAAGTAGTGTCAAAGTTCACAACATCACCAAAATTGGCATAGTCAATAATCATTTTGGCATCGGCCCCAAAGATGTTTGTTATCTGTTCTTTGCAGTCATGCTGAAAGGCATAGTGGAATGATGGTTTCTCTGCACCACTATTTCAAAAATATTTTATCATTCTACTCACTTCACCATACATTAGGTCCCTTTGGCGCTTAGTTCGTAAATAGATCTTGTGAGCAGTTGTTGGCCCAGTACATGATCCACCAACTCTTCAGTTAGCCAACTCGTGAGCAGTTGTTGGTCCAATACCCGAGCCATCGGCAATTTCAGTTTCAAATGCTTGCACTTCAGAGATCTTTCGCTGAGATGGATTAAGACGACTTGCTTCTGGCAATTAAAGCATGCGATTGTGTTCAAGAAAAAGGTCCCTTATTTCATAATTCTTACAGCTACAGGCATGAATAAATCTCAATCTCTCTCCACACTCTCATCCTGTGGGAGTTCAATCTCCAATTGATTTGTCCCTCTCTTGGTTTTTCTTCACGGCATGATGTCCATGATCTCAATGGTGTAGTGCCAAAGTAATGGATTTGGCGCCAAGGGTGATCACCTCGACGATTTTCCCTCCAAAATAACCCACGCAGTACGCAGTTACACGTATACGAAGGCAATATACACATTGGTCTGTGAGGACTGAGAGGAGTGGTTCGATGAAGCTGGACAGTGGATGAACAGTTAAGTTACGCTCCTGACTTCGCTTCTACAAGTCAGGGATCAGGGGAGCCGGCTCCGCTTAGTAAAACCGGTCTTGCAAATGATCGGCTATAAAACTGATTTGTGTAAACCCATGGCTATCCGAACAACCACTAAGTGAGGAAACGTTCGATCAAAGGGGGCACCGCCCGCCGAGTCGGACCACATCGATTCATATCAGCTCATCAGCTTCTCAACACCACCTAGCGGGCCGTCATCGTCTCTCGACACACTGACATGAATCGGTCGGTGCAAGCAATTACTGACAGACACAGATAACTGAATTGATTGGTACAGCCGAGATCAATCACCTTGACTGCTGTATATAGGCTGAATATATCGTGAGTGACATATACAACATATATACTCTGGGTGGTAGTGTGGTTCTTCTTTACTTCTTTTTTCCATTTGAAGTGAGGTGGTAATATTGTTCTGGTAGTATAGAGACCTATGGACAAACCATCGGAGTCATGTTGTCGTGCTAGGTTAGGATCTTAGGGATCAAGATTTCACATGCCATGCTAACGTCGATTGTTAGGTCAGAAGATAAACAGGTGCATGAAGAATATTTTGTGGAGGTAATTCCAATGTTTGGGGAGACATCGTTCGGTGACATGGCAGTCTTGAATCCTCCTTAGATAAGTGCAGGAATTGGAATCATAGCCTGACAAGCCACAACCAGCACCAAAGGTGTCAAACCAGGGTAACCAAACCCTCTTCACAAAGACAGCAAGCACACCACAACAGGAGGGTCACAAGGCACTCAACTTTCAAGCATACAACGCCACCAAGCTCAAAAGCTCTGCTGACTCACACCAAAAGAATCCATTCTTCATCTGAATGAATGAATGAATGAATGAATAATTGCGGTGAGAGACAAGGGCAAGAAGCCCTCTTAGTCAGCCCTCTTAGTCATGGTCAATGCAGGAAACTCAGGATTGGTGGTAGTCGATCAAAACAACAGTGAAAATAAGCAAATCAAGCCAGAGATATGCATGCATGTCTAGATTTAGTTTCCCAGGGAACAAACAATCTTTGTGCACAAATACAAAAGTGTTCCATTCTTCAAATAGTTGCCACACAAGCATTCTAATCTTGGAGGATACCTTCCAACTAGTTTAGTTTTTCAGGAAGTTCCCCTAACCAGCAGGGAGTGTACAGGAAAGACTCTTGTACCTGTGTATGCCAGTAAGTGTCGGGCCCATCCACATACAATTCTGGAAAAAGCTTGCCTAAATCTTGAAGCTTTGAGCTCGGCAAATGATAGGCTAGCACTCTGTCCCACAGAGTCACGAACACAACCTCTTTGAAAGGATGGAATCCAAGGAAACATGTACCAGTTCTCCCGCAGCTACTTCCAGGTTCAAGTACATTATCATTATCCGAGTCCCACTCAAATTTCCCTTGTTTCACTATTGCTTCAAATTTCTCCTTTTCCACTGCTTCCCTGTTGTCCTCCACAACAGAATCATCTTCATCAGCATGTTCATCATAGTCAAATTGTTGTAGGATCCAAGGTCCATCACATGGGTTGCCATAGTCAATATTTGGCTGGACGGGGAAAATATCTTTGTCATGCTTCAAAACCCACTCGTTCAAGTCGTTAAGGAACCAAACCTGAAGGTGGGACTTATGTGACGTGATTCTTGATGCACAATATATCCCCTTGGTTGATTTTCCTAGGTAAAACTGTTGATCACCTTGTGAATCGTCTAGGGACAATCTTGTTGGCAGTCTTATTACTCGATAACTGTTGTCTGACAGTGATATTCTGCAAGAACAAAAATTGGAAAATATTTCTCAAAACCAAAACCAGAATAACATATATATGGTGCTCAAGGAGTTGACCGAGTTGGTAATACTATACACTACCTCAAAATAAAACAGTTTTCGCAACATATATAGAGTGATCCTCTCCAGTAGACAGACTGACGTTCATTGCAATCCAGTCTGACCCCAACCAAGCCAGGTACCGTCCCTGCAGCTTCTCCATCCCCATAAAATGTCTTCTTCTCCCATGAACCAATCTTGGATGAAAACACAGGAAGGATCAATGTGGACGGTGGCCATTCAAATTCCTCACATTCTTCCATGAAAGAAATTTCGGGCATTATGAGCAAGTCAAAATGGTTGGGCGACAGCATGGGGTCAAACACGAGGTACCGGGATTTCCAAAAATGCTTGATTGAAGGTGCAGGTTTGGGCGGGTCCGGGGCCGGGGGCAGGGGCGCCCACTGCTGCGTCGCAGGGTTGACCACGCAGTGGTGGAGCAAGAGGAGGCCATTGCAATGATCAAGCACGTAGGGAACAGGCTGAAAATCATAGTCTGGATGGCAAGCATCCAAGGTGTAGCCGAGCCGGCCGGAGACGGCTGCGCCCGTCGTGGGGCGGGAAAGGAACTGCGTAGCCGACCGTAGTTCGAAGAAGTTGAGGAAGATGCCGCCCAGCTTGAGAGGGAGGAGGTCCGCGCGCAGCAGGCGGTGGCCGTCGACGACGCGGCGCAACGTCTTGCAGACGCGGCGGGACGCTGCGAGGTCGCGTGGCGCGAGGCGGCGGAGGACGTCCGCCACCGCGTCGTCAGACAGCGACGGGGCCTGGCCCATCGCCGTACTCAGATCCGGCGCCTGGGCGAGAAGCGGGGCCGCGGCGGCAGATGGCAGACCACCAGGACGGAGCCGAAGGGGAGCAGCAGTCAGCGGGGCGGGGGATCGGCGAACGGCGGAGGGGAGCCGCCGTCGCCGTGGAAGGGGAAGGTGGGGAGAGAATGGGATCGGGAGGCAAGAACTAGGGTTCCAACAAGGAGAAGGCACCACCGTTTGGGAGCCCAGAAATGGATATTGGCATTGGGCTTCCCCAACGTCGACTCGAAGCGCAAAACTGGCCCGTTCACGCTAACAGCCGCGCAGACCCTTTTTCAATTTGTCTCCAGAAAAAAAGAGAGCCCGTTTTCAATAGGGAAACGTTGGCAACGGCCATGGGATGTGGTGCCGCAACCAACAACAGGTTCTGCTGGAAGCGGCCTAGCACGGTGCTGGAACTGGTCTAGCACCATGCTGCAAACAGCAATTATTCTTGATGGAACCAGCCTGGCGCGGTGCTGCAACCAGCAATCATTCTTTCTGGAACCAGCCGAGCGGCGGTGCCGGAAGCGAACGCCCGAAAAGCTGGAACCACGTTTACGGCGTGCTGGAACCAAACAATAAAGTGCTACCTTGGTCTAAAGGGATGGTACTGTTGACCGACGAATCGTGTTGGAACTTGCAACCGGCAACCCATGATGCTACCACTGACATGCCGAGGTGCTATAACGACGCGACGAGGTGTTGGCCACTCAACAGGCAACCCATGGCCACTTGCCAGCACCTGATCCGCGCACTCTGCCCACAAACACAACGTCCCCCACCGGCAGGGCCTCCACCCTACATCCAGACAATCCGAAGATCATCCAGACGTAGCGGCTTTGCCCCAACGCGCAAACCCCCACCAACGACAGAGCCACCAGTGACTGCCTAGCCCCGAGCGTCGCCAGATCTGAGACCATGATGCACTGAGCCAAACTACCAAATGGCAACGTACATGTCTAAAAGAATGGGTGTGCCGTGTTCAAAGCCTGAGTTTGCCTAATTCGGTGAACTCCTGCAATGGCAAGTTTTAAAGTCATGAACCAAATAGCAGTTTGGTTTCAAGTCAACATATTGGTGGACGTGAACAAGATTTGGATTTGTTCATGGATGTTTAAGCCCACTGTAGGAAAAACAAATCACTTGTACGTGTAAATTGTTGGTAAACTCCCATACAAATGTTGAATATCTCCCCCATGTTCAGTAGTCACAATACAAATGCAACAGAATTAATTTTGTGACGAGATACATAAACAGCTCCCTACTATCAGAAAGGAGGAAAAAGGATACATATCATCTACTCCCTCTGTTTCTAAATATAAGCCATTTTAGAGATTTTAATATCGACTATATATGAATGTATATAAACGGATTTTAGAGTGTAAATTCACTCATTTGCTCCGTATGTAGTCCATATTGAACTCTCTGAAAGGGCTTATATTTAGGAACGAAAGGAGAAACTGAATGCTAGGTACTACTACATCCTAAATTGCTAATGTTGCACATGCAGAAGCTGTCACTCACTCCTTAGGCCTTAGGAGTTGTTAGACTAGGTATATTGTAGATATACGTGTTATAACATAATACATGTATCTGTATGTTCTCTCCTATATATACATAACAGCCGTACCCGCTTAGGGTATCGAGCATTGTTTAAACCCTAATTTTGTTTAACATGGTATCAGACGACGCGTTCGATCTGCGCCGTGCTTCCGCTTCCTTTGCCGCCGCCGCGTCGGCCTCCACCGCCGTGCCACCTCCGTCAACCCTGGCGACGGAGTCGCCGTTCATGGCGTCAACCCCGTTTGCCTGGGCCCGTCCGGCCGCATCAGGATCGCGCCCTCCAGCGCTCCGATCGCCCGCTGCCCAGCCGCCGCTCGTTTGTGATGAGTTGCCCCGCGATCGCATGCAGCATGGCTTGCCTCGCGATCCATCAGACTACTACAATCGCATGCAACTGCCTCACGATCCAGCTTCCGCTCGCCCGTATGGCGTAGTTGTTGATGCGTCTGCGCAGCGCGATGCTTCTTACGGCGGGATTCCATCGCACGCTGCGCCGCGGCCTTACGTCGGGATTCCATCGCATGTTGCGCCGCCGTCTTCCGGTCCCCATGGTGCCTCTGTCCAGGTGCCCTACGGCGGGCGTATCCAGCGCCATACGTCGCGCCGCCGCCGTCGCCGTCCGTCGCGCCGCCGCCGTATGCTTCATCCTTCACGGTGCCCTACGAGGCGCCGTATGGCGCGCCCTACGTTTCCTCTGTGCCGTACGTCGCGTCGCTGCAGCCCTATGGCGTACCTCTTACGGCGCCCTACGGTCATCACCAACACTACCGTGCGCCTCCGTCGGCCGATGCGCTGATTCTATACAGTGCTCCTTCGACGTACGACTCGCAGCTCCCCGCACCAATGGCTGAACTAGGACCGTTCCACTTCGCTTATCTGGTGACGGTGAAGCTCTCTGCTGATAACTACCTCCTGTGGCGTGCTCAGGTGTTGCCGCTGATGCGTAGTCACTACCTTGAGGGGTATGTCGACGGTACGCTGCCGTGTCCCCCGGCCATGGTTCCGGTTCCCTCGGCTGCTGGTGGCTCCGTCATGGTATCCAACCCTGCTCATCGTCGGTGGATTGCTCAGGATCAAGCTATTTTGGGTGCCATTCAGTCCTCGCTCACTCCCTGGCCGGCATGGTGGTCTTTGCCGCGACGTCGAGGGATGCATGGGCCACGCTCGACTCCAGCTTCTCCTCGCAGTCACTGGCACGTTCCTCTGCCATTCGTAACCAGCTGGGTGAGGTCAAGAAAAATGATCTCTCCATCACGACCTTCTTCAACAAGGTCAAAAGTTTGGCTGATACACTGTCGTCTATTGGGAAGCCTCTCCGTGACGAGGAGTTTACTTCATTTATTCTCAATGGGCTTGATGAGGACTATGACTCTCTTGTTGAAAACATCAATGGACGTGACACGCCGATGCCGCCTCGCGACCTCTATACGCGCCTCCTCAACACCGAACATCGGCTAGCTGCTCGCCAATCCGTTGGAGTCTACACTGAGGGCCCGTCTGCGAACGCTGCTCTCCGCGGGGGTGTCCGTGGTGCTAAGCAGAAACCGCCTCCGTCCTCGGGCAACCAGCCCCGTCCGCCCGCTTCAGCTCCTCCAACGGCCGACCGCAAGCGGCTCCACTTTGAGGCGTGTGGCGGTGGGGTGGAGTGTCAGCTTTGCGGCATTGAGGGACACTTGGCGTCTCGGTGCCATCGTCGGTTTAAACGTGACTTCCTTGGCATTGGGAACAATGGGAAGGGTAACGAGAAGCAAGCTGCCCTCGCCACACAGGAGCCTGGGTTCACTCCTTCATATTCTGTGGATCCTGCCTGGTACATGGACACAGGCGCAACGGATCACCTGACGAGCCAGCTTGACAAGTTGGCTACTCGCCAGCCCTACACCGGTCATGATCAGGTCCGCACTGCCAATGGATTAGGTATGCCCATCTCACATGTTGGTCAGGCATCTCTTCTTTCGCGTACCACTAAAACTTTGTGTCTCCTTGATGTCCTTCGTGTTCCTTCAGTCACACGTAATTTACTCTCAGTTCCTAAATTGATGTATGACAACAATGTGTCTGTTGAGTTTCACCCTTTCCATTTTTTTGTTAAGGACCGGGACACGAGGGTCGTTCTACTTAGTGGTCAAGCTCGCGACGGCTTATATGCGCTCGATGTACCACGAGCGCTTGATGTGCCACGAGTATCTCAAGTTTTCAGTGGTGTTCGGGTGTCGTCGTCACAGTGGCATTCCCGCCTTGGCCATCCTGCCACTCCCATTGTGTGCCATGTGCTGCATCGTCATCGTCTTCCCGTTGAGTCTAGTAATAAGGAGTTTCTAGTGTGTGATGCCTGTCAACAAGGCAAGAGTCATCAGTTGCCTTTTTCTGTATCGAGTCGTGTTGTTAAGGCTCCTCTTGAACTTGTGTTTTCGGATGTGTGGGACTATGCCCAAACTTCTGTCAGTGGTCACAACTATTATGTCAGTTTCATCGATGCTTCCAGTCGCTTTACTTGGATTTATCTCATTAAGTGCAAATCTGACGTGTTTCATGTCTTTATGCAATTTCAAGCACATGTTGAGCGGTTGCTTAAGCACAAAATCATTCATGTTCAGTTGTGGGTGCGGGGGGGGGGGGGGGGGGGGGGGGTGAATACCGTAATCTTAACACCTTCTTTCAAAAGCTTGGCATCTCTGACCATGTTCCTGTCCTCATACACATCAGCAGAATGGTGCAGCTGAGCGCAAGCACCGTCACATAGTTGAAACTGGTCTAATACTTCTTGCACATGCCTCTGTCCCGTTTCGGTTCTGGAGTGAAGCCTTTGTTACTGCTTGTTTTTTGATAAACAGGATTCCCACACGACTTCTTCACATGAAGTCTCCTCTAGAAGTGTTGCTTCATGAAACTCCAGACTACTCCTTCCTTAAAGTGTTCGGTTGTGCGTGTTGGCCGCATCTCCGTCCGTACAATAAGCATAAACTTGAGTATTGATCCAAAAAATGTGTGTTCCTTGGATACAGTCCTCTCCACAAAGGTTACAAGTGTCTCCACCTTCCAACAAATCGTATTTACATTTCTTGTGATGTTGTGTTCGATGAGACTGTCTTCCCTTCTTCCACGCTCACATCACCCACTGATACTTGCGTCACCGAGTTGCACTCTTTTCCAGTTTTGCCTGATCAATTTGTAGATGCTGCATATTCTCCTCTGTTGTTGCCTAACCATGGTGCAGGGATTGGACGAGGTGCTTGACTTGAGCTTCTTGATGATGATGCTGATGCGGCCTCGACTGTGCCAGCTGTTGCCGCGCCGGCTGACCCCATTGCTACGACGGCTGCCTACCCCGACACTGATCATACGTGCATGCCCCATGCACGTGGCCTCCATGGAGCGCCCACGTCGCCTGGTCTAGCGGCCTTGCGGTCGCCTGGGCTGATGGCCCCCGTCGCGACGGACCCCGCGACGCCCACATCGCCTGGGCTGGCGTCCGCGTGGTCGTCCGGGTCGGCTGACCCCGCGGCCCTATCACTTGGGCCGGCGGCCTCACCGGCTGGTACCTTGGGTCCGACCTCGTCCCCTGGCCCGCCATCACCAACCATGCCCGGCCTGCCTTCGCCAACTACTCCAGGCTCGGATACGACAGTGACCGCCTCACGGGCTGCGATCGCTGGCTCGTCTGAAGGTGTGTCTTCCTCGTCGCTGCTGGACAGTGGCTCCCGTGTGGTGGCTGCTCCACCGTCGCCTACGTCGGCCGTCCTGCGTCCTCATACTCGCAGCAAGAGTGGCACCTTCCAACCGAAGAAACGCACTGACGGCACTGTTGCATGGCTTGCGACGTGTGTGGCTCATGCTGAAGCCGATCCTACGACTGAACCACGACACTTCCAGGCAGCACTTGGCATTCCTCATTGGCTGCTGCCATGGAGCAGGAGATCCATGCTCTTCAAAGAAACAACACTTGGCGTCTGGTTCCACCTCCATCTGGTGTCAATGTCATTGATTCTAAATGGGTTTTCAAGGTGAAGAAACATGCTGATGGCTCCATTGAGAGGTACAAGGCACGCATGGTTGCCAAGGGATTCAAACAACGGTATGGCATTGATTATGAAGACACATTCAGTCCTGTTATTAAACCAACTACGATTCGTGTTCTTCTTTCCTTGGCTGTTACTCGAGGATGGTTGCTTCGACAACTTGACGTTCAGAATGCCTTTCTTCACGGAGTTCTGGAACAAGAGGTTTACATGCGTCAGCCACCAGGTTTTGTTGATCCTGCTCGGCCACATCACTTATGTCGCCTTGTCAAGGCTCTCTATGGTCTAAAGTAGGCCCCTCGTGCGTGGCATGCACGTCTTGGCGCTGCTTTTCGTGCGCATGGGTTTGTGCCTTCTACAGCAGACACGTCTTTGTTTATTCTTCAGCGACCTGAGGTGACTATGTACATTCTGGTCTATGTTGATGATATCATACTTGTCAGTTCGTCCGCTGCTGCTACGGATCGGCTTGTGTCCTCTCTTGGTGCTGAGTTTGCTGTTAAGGATCTTGGGAGCCTGCATTATTTTTTTGGTCTGGAGGTACTTCGTTCTGATGGTGGCTAGACTCTTACTCAGAAGAAGTACTCTCAGGATCTCCTACGCCGTGCCGGTATGTTGCAGTGTAAGGCTACTATGACTCCCATGTCTGCCACAGACAAACTGACAGCTTTTGATGGTGATTTGCTCTCTTCTACGGATGCCACTGAATACCGCGGCATCGATGGTGGACTGCAATACTTACTCGTTACTCGACCAGATATATCATTTGCTGTTAACCGTGTGTGTCAGTACCTTCATGCACCGCGTGATCCTCATTGGACGGCTGTTAAGCGCATTCTGCGCTATGTTCGACACACTGCTTCATATGGTCTACATCTGCAGCCTGCGGCTTCTGGTTTGATCTCAGCCTTCTCTGATGCTGATTGGGCTGGTAGTCCCGATGATAGGCGATCCACAGGGGGACATGCTGTGTTCCTTGGTCCTAATTTGATCGCCTGGCAAGCTCGCAAGCAAGCTACCGTGTCTCGGAGTAGTACTGAAGATGAGTACAAAGCAGGTGCTAATGCCACGGCTGAGATAATATGGGTGCAGTCATTGCTTCGAGAGTTGAAGGTCTCTCAAGCCCAGCCGCCTGTTCTTTGGTGTGATAACATCGGTGCTACATATCTTTCATCCAATCCGGTATTTCATGCCCGAACGAAACACATCGAAGTCGATTATCATTTTGTGAGAGAACGCGTTGCACAGAAGCTACTTCAGATCAAGTTTGTTTCTTCTAAGGATCAGCTTGCTGACATTTTCACTAAACCCTTGCCCTTACCTTCTTTTGAAGGATGTCGACGCAATCTTAACCTCCTGGGTGTTTCAGGACATAGTTAAGATTGAGGGAGGGTGTTAGACTAGGTATATTGTACATATACGTGTTGTAACACAATACATGTACCTGTACGTTCTCTCCTATATATACATAACAGCCATACCCTTTTAGGGTATCGAGCATTGTTCAAACCCTAGTTTTGTCTAACAGGAGTGCATCTTGCCAAATAAAATACCTGCCTGGGATGCTACTTCATGGTGGAAAACCAACTGCTTGCATAATATTGGTAGCAGAATAATCACCCTGCTGCTGATCAAATAACTTCAGACCCGTCCATGCACTTCATCAAACTCCCGGTATTCTTTGGAGATACCGCCTCAGCTCAGAAGCTGTTCCAGATTCGTCCAACTTTTGCGCAAGGCCTCCCTCTCACTTACAGGGCACTAGTATAATTCAGATGGTTGGCATATAAACCAGTACATTAGGATCCATGATCTGCATTCTCTTCTGCAATACGCTCGAATGTTTCTTATTGACTGTCAAACCTGGATGAAACGTCTGTGCTCTGAATCTTGTAAAAATGAATATAGCAGTAGAGATACTTTCACAACTACAGTAGGAAATTAGAAATAAGCAAGAAGAGTAATGTATTCAGAGTTGGAGACTATTAGTGCACAAGATGGGGAGTTAGAGCATTCTTTTAATCTACTAGTACTATGTACCAAGCCTTCATACTTGTTGCATCAGCATATTTGTTGCATGGATCGAACTCGGCGGCAGGAAATTAAAAGTTCAGGAGCACTATGTGGCACTATGTTTAGATCTAAGTTGTTATGGTAGGTAAGGTAACTAACCTGTGTAGTATGCTTTTTTAATATGGTGTTGGCACCGGCTGAAGCCGAAGCTGAAGATAAACGGAACCTGACGCACATATGCACCGGTAGTTTTTTCAGCTGCGTTACAGGCAGTAGTCTGTATAAAAAGATGGATCATTCGCTTCTGCATGTCCTCATTTCCATCTTGACTCTGACAAAACCGAGAGAAAAAGGTTGCAGCCGTAGGCAGATGCCTAGTATCGCCTACGGCAATGGCAACTTGTGAATTCAGTTTTACAATGCTTGTTTGGCAAACACGACGGATCAATGTTGCTGATTCCGCAGGACGGTACCCCGTGAGCCCTATGGCCGTTCTTCCTGTCCTGAAGGCAAGGCAGCAGTTGGTTTAGAGAGCTAAACTTTCAGCTGTCTTTGGGTATCCCCATCGCTCTACATCACTCTATTGATGCAAGGAACTAAACTTCCTGAATCTGGACATTTGAGATCGAACAGGTTAGTTGGCGGGTATATATACTCTGCATATATGATGAGTGATGTGTACTTTGGATGGTAATCTGGTTCTTGTAAGATGCATACGCACCACCTGGCTCATGTTACAGTGCCGGGTTAGGGAAATATTAGTGTCCAATTTTTGACAGCATGCATGTTTTCTGAATGACCATAACCTCATCCTCATGCCACCGAGTTGTCTCAGCTTTGCATTTTCCATGTCTAAAGTGCAAGAATTGCATTCTTTTTTGGCTACAAGTAGTTCATTTGGTGTATTGTGACAAGTGCTTTGCATCCCAAAGCCTTAACCTTTTTTTCTGAACTATCTATCCAAAGTCTCAACCTTGACGAGATCTATGTTTCCGAGGTAATTGACTGGTAATATTCAAGACATGGTTGCTGCCTTGCTGGTCTACAGCAGCGCTGATCTCTCTATTCACTTCTTCGAATACTTCTCCGCATGTCTTTTAGCTTAGTTTTGTGAGCTCATGATGTTGCTATTGTGTTGTGTTCTGGTTGTAAGGTTGTGGATGTTTCTTTTGTGTTTTTGTGTTGTCTATAAAACTGGTCAACCAATGTACCCCACAGCTTTATATAAAACAAGAAAAGTACCAGTAGATTTTTTTTTAGAAACGGAAGAAGACCCCCGGCCTCTGCATCTGGACAATGCATGCAGCCACTTTATTAATTATTCATACCATTAGATAACAAAGCATAAAATTATCTTCAATCACAACAATCGCTATCACCAAGAGATCAGCCGGACAACATCTCTTCATCCCCTAGTTGGGATTCCCGGACGATGGTGGTGTAGCTCGAGAGAAGCTGAATGGATGAGAAAGGTGGGGTGGGGTAGCGCCGTAAATTGTCAAGCAAATGCCCTAATGCCGAATCCAAGAGATAACATGTGCCCAACATATGATATATGGCTTCAGAGAGCCTTTCTTCTTTCTCCTCCTCGAGGTCATATTTGTAGATGTCAAAATTTAAATATGTGAATTCCAAGTAGTAGATGCAGTTCGCGGCAATAGATGGGAACTTCTCTGCATTAACAGCAAAGCATCGACGAGGACCAACAAAGATGGAGAGGCCACCGATGCTCTTCATAGGCTCAAGCACTTGTCTCTCAGTGTCCAGCTTGAAGATCACTCTGTTGCACTGTTCATTAAGGACAATAAACACTTCTCCGTTGAATTCCAGAATGAAACGACGGTGCGTAATCAGCACCACTGAACCCTGCTCGCTGCCGGCATATACAGCAGTACCTTTGAAGGCCAAACGCTTCATAGGAAAAGTGTCATGGTGATGGTCCTCGGTATCATCATGCACGGTAAAGCATTCACTTTCAGGATCAGCCATGTAGCGCATCCCAGTTCTGTGAGAAAGCAAGATGAGGGTGGGCGAAGAACCAACAACGTAAGCAGAAACTTCCTCCTCTGAAATCATGGGGGCAACGAAGCGAATCATGTGGCCTGTGAGAGGGTTGAGGACGCAAGCAGCATGAGGGGGCTTCTTCTCCGCGAGCACGAAGAATCCGCCGTGGGTGGCGACGAAATAGAACCCACGGAGCAGAGGCAGGTCCTTGCGGATGACACGGCCGCTGACGGTGTTTACCAGGAGCCGCGCATCGCTCTGGAAGACCTCGTCGATGACGATCCAACGGCGCGGGCGAAAGCGGAGGTCGGAGGAGTTCTTGGGGTCGTCCGTGGCGGAGCGCCAGTTGGTGCAGACGGCGCGCATGTCCATGTAGCAGTCGACGTCATTGGTGGCGAGGAGGCAGTCGGCGATGCGGCTGACAAGGTCAGACGGGAGAGACGACCAGTCTGCCTCCGCCATGGCTGAAACTACTGAACGGAACGGACCGGTGGTTCTGTCTCTGTGTGTGAGGAGGAAGCTCAATGGACTTGTGGCTTCTTCTTTCTTAACGAACGTGGGTAGAAGAAGGGTTTAAGTAGGGGAATGTGGAGGCGCAGAGCGGCTGCATGCGCCGTTTGATATTTATTAAGCTCGAGAATCCAAGGGCCATGCCGTCCATGACCTTCATTTACTGTCAATGTTAGCCGGCTCTTGGGAATTCACAACGACAACGTTACTGCTCTCCTGTTTCCAAGCTTCTCTCTTTTGAGGGCTCCAGTTTCTTCTACTTGTGCTCATTTTTTCTTGATTTGTTGTACATAGATCAATTCCTTGTTTTATCTACCAAACGGGCGACAGTACTTTTCGGTAAAAAATTTATTGAAAAAGTAAGGGAAACATTTCATAAATCTATTAAAAGATCCGACTATGTTGCATCTTAGATGTGAGATAATACCTCACATCAAACGTGATGTCATCCTGCATTTTGGCCCTTCTGTTGACAACTATGATTGTCTTCTTCCTCCTGTTTTCAAATTTGTTCTCCCGGCCTATTTTTCATTTGTTTATTGCTTTCCAACCCAGCCCTATCAGCCAGACACAGATTTGTTTTTGACATGTGCATGTACAGCTAAATGTCTGTCTAAGAGCATCTCCAGCCGTTGCCCCCCCCCCCTCCCCCCTCGAGGCATGGAAATCGCCGTCTGGGGGCGAGCCAGCGGTAGAATCGGCGATGGGGCGGTTGGGCATCCAGCCGTCTCCCCCGGGCGCCGATATCGGCCCATTCGCGGTCGCTTTTCGGCCCAGATAAATAGAAAAATGGCCCGATATCCACAAGAAACGGCCCATATTCGGCGTGGTTTGGCGTTGAGTTCTCAATATAAATAATTTTTTTATCACATAGTTCATCACAGAAAATCAAATAATTCAACAAAATAGTGCAACAACAAATAGTTCAATACAAATTATATAGTTCACACGTCGAGCTAGGCTTCGCCCTTGATCCTCCATAGGTGCTTCACCAGATTCTGCTGCAGTTGATGATGCATTTGTGGTTCTCGGATCTCCTGACGCATATTGAGGTAGGCAGTCCAGGTTGCCGGTAGCTGGTGATCAACTTCGGCTAGAGGATCCTGCCTGTAGTATGGTTCAGTGTCAAACACTAGCTCTTCCTGCTCGCTCTCGATGATCATGTTGTGCAAGATGACACAGCAAGTCATGATCTCCCACATTTGATCTTTCGACCAGGTCTGAGCAGAGTACCGGATAATAGCAAATCGAGACTGGAGCACACCCAATGCCCGCTCGACATCCTTCCTGCAAGCCTCCTGCACCTTGGCAAAGTGGGACTTCTTGCCTCCTGGCACATTGTTTGAGATAGTCTTCACAAATGTAGACCATCTCGGATAGATGCCATCAGCTAGGCAGTACCCCTTGTTTTAGTGCCGCCCATTGACCTCGAAGTTTACTGGAGGAGAATGACCTTCAAAAAGCTTGGCAAAGACAGGGAGCACTGCAGCACGTTGATGTCTTGTGAGTCCCTGGCATACCATAGAAGGAGTGCCAAATCCAGAGGTCCTGTGTTGCCACCGCCTCAAGTACCCTTTGGCGCCTTTGTACATCCCCTGCCAAGCAAATGGGCAGCTCTTCCATTTCCAATGCATGCAGTCGATGCTTCCAAGCATCCTAGGAAATCCTCTTGCTGCATTCTGTGCTAGGATCTGACCAGTGTCTTCCACATTCAGTGTTCGCAAGTATTGCGGTCCAAACACTGCCACCACTTCCCGACAGAACTTGTAGAAACACTCAATGGTGGTGGACTCGGCCATGCGCCCATAGTCGTCGAGTGAATCACCAGGAGCTCCATATGCAAGCATCCTCATCGCTGTCATGCACTTCTGGATTGAGGTGAATCCAAGTTTGCCGGTGCAATCGTTCTTGCACTTGATGTAGTTGTCGAACTCCCGGATGAAATTCACTATCCCGAGAAAAAACTTTCAGCTCATTCGATAACGGCGCCGAAATGTTTTGTCGTCGTGTAGTGGAGCGTCGACGAAGTAGTCGGAGTAGAGCAAGTAGTAGCCTTCAAGACGATGCCGGTTCTTTGCTTTCATCCGCCCCGGCACCGAGCCACTTCGCCGGGGCTTTTCATTGCTCGCCAGCAGGCCGGCGAGGGCGGCGAGGACCACGAGATGTTCCTCTTCCTGGACGTCGGCCTCGGCTTCCTCCTCCAGCAGCGTGGCGAGCGCTTCCTCGTCGTCCGAGTCCATTGCTGAGGCAGGCAAATCGCCGAACAGTTTGCGGACGCGTTGGGCGCGTACCCACCGCTACACCGCCCCTCCGCGGCCGGATACGCCGGAAAAATCACCCAGCCGGTGGTGGAGAGGCTGCCTCGGCGAAACCTCTGCTCTTTTTCCGGCGGGGATGGGTTATCTAGCGGTGGCGGGCGGTGGGCGGCGCCGGGATCAGCCAGTTGGCGGCCGAGCGCGCGGGGGGGTGAGAGGCGAATCTGGTAGAAAGACTTGACTTCTCGCCTGACGGTGTGGGCCAGACGTACTTTTCCCTTGTGCCGGAGCCCCCGAGCGCCCCCCAGTGCGCCGGGTTCGGCCTGCGATCGCCGGGCCTAAAAACGGGCCGAGCCGGTGGATTTCGGCGTTCTGAGGGCGCGGTTGGTGAGTTTTTTCCATGTTGGCGCCGAAAAAGTCGTCTGGTGGGGCCTGTTGGGGCGCGGCTGGAGATGCTAAAAAAACAAAACCAAAAAACAGCTGAACAGCGCCATACATGTGTGCAACAGTACGTGTTGCATAGCAGTGTGCCATTCACAGAACGTCGTTTTTGTTTTCACTCTACACGCCACGTGTGTACATGGAGGACTGAAATTATATAGTTATTTAGTTAAAATGTTCCCTGCTCACTGAAAAAATGTTCATGAAACCTAACTTTGTTCGCATGTATTTCTGAAATTTCTGCAGTGTAAGCTTTATAAAAATGTCAATAAGATTTAAAAAAAAGGTAATATCACTCGTAGACATAAAACTGCGTCGCATGTTCAGTTTAGTGCTAGAACTTTGAACTATGGTTTTGTGGTCATCTAATTTGACTCAAGCATGCAGATACGGTCACACTACATGTGTGCGGGCGTATGCATGTCTATGGCACCACTTGTCATCGAGTGATGGCATTGTGAGCGATGTATTTTTACACATAACACCCTCATATTTTTTATTTGCAGAAAAACGTTAACCATAACGATGATTTTTTTTCAAAACACTCCCTCACATTTTAAATTAACAAAAAAAGGTACGGCAAACTGAACCCGGGAGCAACTATTTAAACAGGAGTCAGTCTAGCTACCAGGCACTTGTGGTGAGATTATGTACTCTGGACAACGTAATTATATGTACATGAAAACTGTGTGGAGTTTAATTGGGCTGCGGATAATGCGGCCCATTTTATGCGTGCTATCTTCTAAAGATATCTATAATATCTAAATAGTTCATTTCCATTGTGTTATTTCTCTTAACATGTAACCTATCCACATCAGCAAACTGCCACATCATTATTTAGTTTTTCATTTAACTAATTTCTATTGGCATGTAGACATGCATGTCGGTTGCTCAGTTTGCAGACTTAAATTAGCACAGAAGCCGTATGGTTTCAATTCGCACACAGACCAACCCCTTCTCCTTCCTTCCCGTCCCATCCCCTTCCCCTACCGGCTCCTTCCTTCGTTTAGTTACCACAACCGAACAGGCGTTGCTTCACCTCTCCTCGATCTATAAATATTTGCCTCATGGTAGTACCATTTGGAAAGCAAAATCTCCATCCACTAATAGAAAAAGGGTCAAACGTAAAGCACATTAGTGCCGGTTTGAATTAGAGCCGGCACTAATGTGTACATTAGTGCCGGTTCGTGACGGCGATCAATAGTACCGGTTCATGGCGAACCTTTAGTACCGGTTGGTGGCACGAACCGGTACTAAAGAGGCTGTGTCAGCCTGCGGTCAGGCTGTGGCCCCACCATCACCATTTAGTGCCGGTTCGTAGCACGAACCGGTACTAATGAGGTTATCGCAAGCTGTTTTTATTCCCACCTCGCCAAGAGAGAGGCAATATGAGCGGTTTATAAGCCGTGAGTGCACAGACAATGACGAGAGTTGCAATGCTCATCTACATGTTGATTAGCTTCAAGCCTTGCGGAATAGCATAGATTGCACTGAGCTATGTGCAGTGCAGTCTACACTATTCTGAATGGCTTGAAGCAAATTAACCAGCATTGCACCTCTTTTTTATTTTTAATAACTTATTTGAACTCCGGACTTCTTTTGTGTTTAGTATGCAGCATTTAAAGCGACGTCATCAATTTCCAACATGTCCTGACATCATTTGTTGTTTTTCGGTCATTTACCTAATTGTTTATAGAGCTAAATGAGCGTGAAATTGAAAATCACTACAAAATGAATCCTGAAAATGTTGAAACTTGGCATGGTATCATCATATCACCCGCATAGCATGCGCGAAAGAGTATAGAGGGTCACGGCAAAAACTGGACGCACTTCGTGTACAAACTAGACATACTCTTTCCGAGTATCAGGGTTTCGAACGAGAACTCATCTGTTACGTACATGGCCACTTCAATGTTTTTTAAACTTATTTGAACTCCGGACTTCTTTTGTGTTTAGTATGCAGCATTTAAAGCGATGTCATCAATTTCCAACATGTTCTCACATCATTTGTTGTTTTTCGGTCATTTACCTAATTGTTTAGAGAGCTAAATGGCCGTGAAATTGAAAATCACTACAAAATGAATCCTGAAAATGTTGAAACTTGGCATGGTATCATCATATCACCCGCATAGCATGCGCGAAAGAGTATAGAGGGTCACGGCAAAAACTGGACGCACTTCGTGTACAAACTAGACATACTCTTTCCGAGTATCAGGGTTTCGAACGAGAACTCATCTGTTACGTACATGGCCACTTCAATGTTTTTTAAACTTATTTGAACTCCGGACTTCTTTTGTGTTTAGTATGCAGCATTTAAAGCGATGTCATCAATTTCCAACATGTTCTCACATCATTTGTTGTTTTTCGGTCATTTACCTAATTGTTTAGAGAGCTAAATGGCCGTGAAATTGAAAATCACTACAAAATGAATCCTGAAAATGTTGAAACTTGGCATGGTATCATCATATCACCCGCATAGCATGCGCGAAAGAGTAGAGAGGGTCACGGCAAAAACTGGACGCACTTCGTGTACAAACTGGACAAACTCTTTCCGAGTATCAGGGTTTCGAACGAGAACTCATCTGTTACATGGCCACTTCAATGTTTTTTAAACTTATTTGAACTCCGGACTTCTATTGTGTTTAGTATGCAGCATTTAAAGCGACGTCATCAATTTCCAACATGTTCAGGATTCATTTGTTGTTTTTCGGTCATTTACCTAATTGTTTAGAGAGCTAAATGACCGTGAAATTGAAAATCACTACAAAATGAATCCTGAAAATGTTGAAACTTGGCATGGTATCATCATATCACCCGCATAGCATGCGCGAAAGAGTAGAGAGGGTCACGGCAAAAACTGGACGCACTTCGTGTACAAACTGGACATACTCTTTCCGAGTATCAGGGTTTCGGACGAGAACTCATCTGTTACGTACATGGCCACTTCAATGTTTTTTAAACTTATTTGAACTCCGGACTTCTTTTGTGTTCAGTATCCAGCATTTAAAGCGACGTCATCAATTTCCAACATGTTCTGACATCATTTGTTATTTTTCGGTCATTTACCTAATTGTTTAGAGAGCTAAATGACCGTGAAATTGAAAATCACTACAAAATGAATCATGAAAATGTTGAAACTTGGCATGGTATCATCATATCACCCGCATAGCATGCGCGAAAGAGTAGAGAGGGTCACGGCAAAAACTGGACGCACTTCGTGTACAAACTGGACATACTCTTTCCGAGTATCAGGGTTTCGGACGAGAACTCATCTGTTACATGGCCACTTCAATGTTTTTAAAACTTATTTGAACTCCGGACTTCTTTTGTGTTCAGTATCCAGCATTTAAAGCGATGTCATCAATTTCCAACATGTTCTGACATCATTTGTTGTTTTTCGGTCATTTACCTAATTGTTCAGTATGCAGCATTCAATTTCCAGAAGAAAATAAATAGAAGAAAATAAATAATGCAGAAAATAAAAAAACTATACAAAAAAATTACTCAAAAATAAATAGAAGAAAATAAATAATGCAGAAAAGAAAAAACTATATAAAAAACTACTCAAAAATAAATAGAAGAAAATAAGTAATGCAGAAAAAAAAAACTATATAAAAAAATGTGTTGGCACGCTGCCCAGTGGGCCTGCCAGACCTAGGGTGTGCAAATGCAGGCCCAGAAGGGCCAGCAGACTCACAGGGCAGCGCGCCCTAATTAATTAGGCCCAGAAGCCTGCTATACAGAGAAGTTCAAAGAGGTAGCCGCGGCTGGGTTTATAAATCAGTGCGGCTGCCCTTCGCCGGGCGAGGTGGGACTAAACTTTGGGGTGGCAGCGCAAGGCCTTTAGTACCGGTTGGTGGCTCCAACCAGTACTAAAGACCACCCTTAAGTACCGGTTGGAACCACCAACCGGTACTAAAGGCCTGCTCTTCCCGCCTCTTTGCCTGGCCAAAGTAGGCCTTTAGTACCGGTTGGTGGCTTCAACCGGTACTAAAGGCTCACCCTATATATACAGCACTTACGAAATTTTAGTTACATCCCCCCACTTCTTTCATCAACCTCTCGCGCGCCGCTCCCGTCGTCCCCGCCCGTCGCCCGTCGTCGTCGTCGTCGTCCCCGTCGCCGCCCCGAACGCCGCGCGCCGCCGTCCGTCGTCGTCCTACGCCGCGGTCTCGTCGTCGTCCCGCGCCGCCGTCTGTACGTATCTCGCTCTCTCCTCGCGCGTACCCGGCCGCGCGCCGTCCGCCCCGAACGCCGCCCGCCGCCGCCCCGAACGCCGCCGCCCCCGCCCCGTACGTACGGGGCGGCGGCGTACGGGGCCGCACACACACACACACATATACCACACACGCATACACACACACATACACACATACGTACACACATACACGTATACACACACATACACACACACACATTTTTTTTACTTATTTTCTGTTTTTTAGAAAAGTTAATTAGATGATCGAATGTTAGATTAATGTCGAATGTTAGATTAATGTCGAATGTTAGATGAATTAGCTAGCTAGATAGAAAAATTGTCGAACTAGAGATTAGAAGTAGTTGAATAATTAATATAACTAGTTTATTTTTAGTAAGAAAATTTAGGTATATGAGATTTGAACTAGTTCAATAATTAATATAACTAGTTTATTTTTAGTAAGAAAATTTAGGTATATGAGATTTGAACTAGTTGAATAATTAATATAACTAGTTTATTTTTAGTAAGAAAATTTAGGTATATGAGATTTGAACTAGTTCAATAATTAATATAAATAGTTTATTTTTAGTAAGAAAATTTAGGTATATGAGATTTGAACTAGTTGAATAATTAATATAACTAGTTTATTTTTAGTAAGAAAATTTAGGTATATGAGATTTGAACTAGTTCAATAATTAATATAACTAGTTTATTTTTAGTAAGAAAAATTTAGGTATCTGAGATTTGATGATCTAATTAAAATATTATTTGTTAATGAGTTTTTCTGTTTATTTATTTTTTTATATATTTTGAGTTTATATAAATGTTAGATTAATGTCGAATGTTAGATGAATTAGATAGAAAAGTTAAATATATAGTAATGTCAATTGAATATATAGTTAGATATATTAATGTCAAATGTTAGATGAATATATATTTGGCTAGATATAGGTGTTTAATGTTTCACCTATATGAACATAGGAAATGTCATCTGACGACGAAAAAGATTTCATTATGTGCGAACACTGTGAAGACCAGCGCGGCCTGTGCGACCAAAATTTCCTTGTTGATGGTAGGCGCTTCAGCATCAAGCTAGATGAGACATTCGAAGTTGATACAGTAAGTCACTTTGTCAATTATTATTTGAATGCAAAACTTATGCTTCATTTGCTTCAACTTATAATTTTAAATTTTCACTATTCTACTAGCGCATCCCCTGCCATGCAAGAATTTTTGTCTTGGATAAGATAGCTTTTAGTGCTATAGATGATATGGAGGTAAAGAGAGTTTACTTGAAGACGGAGCATGGGTATACTTTCAACGTCAAATTATATAATGGAGACACATACACCCATTTTGAATGCAAAACTTGGCAAGCACTATGCAAGGCTTATGCATTTGAGCCTGATATGGTTATCACCTTTGATATTCGTCTGGAAGATGATATTGAAGGTAATATAGACATCTGGGTTGATGTGCAAACGCCTCCAGTTCTACCATTTGGTGAGTTTTTCTCAACCATGCATGCATATGTGTTTATGTCTTTGATACAGTTTATTCAAAAATAGTTGACAACTAATTTGTATTGTCAGCTTATTTCGGTTCAAGCAAACATGTCCGGCGCTTGGTAGACAGGACCTACTACTGCCCCGGGGCTCAACTAAACTGCGAGGAGATAAGTCATTATGTTTCATGGCTTGAGGATCTTAATACCGTCAAGACAAAATTTTTTCCTAAACATAGAAATGTTAGTACTCAAAACGTGCGACCAATGGTGATCGTATTGAACTACGGTCACATCTATAATCGAAAGATGGTAAGATTTTAAATATTTGTCCTTAATTAGTGCATCTTTTGCATACATTATTTTTGAAGCTAAACTTTTATTGCTTAGTATATTAATTACTATACGATGTTCTTCAACAGGCACTTCCGATGACAGTTGTGCCTCAGTGGATCGAGACAAAAGGTCGCATGTCAATGGTTAGCTTACGACCAAGATTTCCTACATTGCACATGAGTGCATTCAGGATTTCTGAAAGCGAAGAATGCTTAATAGTGAAAGATTGGAGCAAAATTGTTAACGATCGCAGAGAAGTACTAGGGGGCAGCAAGGAGAAGTGCAACCCAAGATTAGGAGACAGATTCATCTGCATGCTCTAGTATGGTGAATCAGGAGAGCTATACATGTTCTATGCTATTCTACCTGAGAGGGAGCAGCAGGATCAGTAGCTACTAGTTCATGCTCTTAATTAGTACTTGTCTCATGTCCGTGTCCTGAACTTCGATGTTGGTGATGATTATGTTGAACTTGATGATATCTTTGCTTCTGTTACAAAGTGAATGTTTCCTCTTTAAGCTAGCCAGCGTTGATGATGATTAGATAGCTAGCGGTAATGACTATGATGATTAAATAGTGGTAATTAGACGACTATGATGATTTTTAGCTAGCTAGAGTTTATTTATTTATTAATATGCGATGATGATGATGATGATGATGAATACAACTCATTATAACGTAAAACAATCCTAAATTAAATTGATAACACAAATTTAATTGAAAAATACAAAATAAAACAAAAACCCACAACCATTTAGTACCGGTTGGTGTTACCAACCGGTACTAAAGGGCTCCCGGCCCCCGGAGCTGGCTCGTGCCACGTGGTTTCCCTTTAGCACCGGTTCGTGCTGAACCGGTACTAAAGGGGGGGGGCCTTTAGTGCCAAAACGTTAGTGTCGGTTCCTAAACCGGCACTAAAGGGCCTTACGACCCGGTGCTATTGCCCGGTTCTGCACCAGTGATCATAGCGCTACTCCTATTCCGGCTGCCCCTCTTCCTGCCTAAAATCAAAGTGCACGATCTCTTTTTGTTGTCTCTGATGTTGTTTGTGCGGCTGGTGACGCCCTCCTTCATCTCTTGGTTTGGCTGCAGGTCATGTACAAGGTGTGGATGGTGTGGAGTAACTCCATGATTGGAGGGGAATGGAAATCATGCCAGGCTATTCATATTGTTTGGTGGGGCGGATCGAGCAAGGAAGGGTAAGGATTTGATGTAATGATGATGGATCCAGATGAGGTAGGAGCGTAACTATGGGGTGGTTCGTGTCGAGGATGATCTTGATTGCCTTCTCTGCAGGCTGGATCTGACACATGTTCGCCGCCATCAATCCCACCCCAGCAGTGGATGGAAACTGCCCTCCACCGACTGTCTCCTCCTTCCTGCTTCTCTCTCTGGAACTTCTTCCTTCAGTTTGTTGTTTGTTGACCTCGCTAGACAGAGTTTTGAATGTATGTACAAGTGATTAGAGTGCAGATCCACGTTGGCATGTGCAACTGTTTGGCGCAGCACTGTCCATTCGTCCGATACTCCGATTTGGATGCCATGTACACCAACACGCATGGAAGAATGGTTGTATTTGTTCATTGTCGTACAAGAGAGGGAATAAGCTGAACATTTTCCCTTTTATGTATGGAGAGGAAGAATTAGAAGGTCATGACTCTGGAGTCTGGACTAGAGCCTATACACGATTGTATACAGGGCCTTTGTCTCTGATTCATGTGATTTTTATCTACAGATTCTGTCAAATTAGTTCACACATCTATTTAGACACATTATATACTTCATATGTAATTATGAGGGTAAAACGTAATGCATGTTATATCTTTTGACAGCAGCAAAATAGAAAAAAACATTTTCTGTTCATATTCATGAACCTACTTTTTGTTCACATCCCTTTCTCTTATTATAGAGGCCTGATGTTATGGACTCCTGAATGTTTCATATGCAGCTCACATATACAAGTTGCATTGTTCTCTATTATTTCTTTTAGAATTTCCTTATGAGAGAACCTCACATGCTACATTCGTGAACAACACATGTAGCTTCTTACAAAATACACTATGACTTCTACCTCAAATTGGTAGTTATGCTGCCCAATTTAGAATTAGTTATCAGTAAAGTGGCTGCATTTGTTTGTAATAAAGGAAAACTCTCATTAGTACTCTTTGGTTAGTTTCTACTTGCAGTTGTGCCATGCCAAATCCCTAATATATTGTAACTATCTATAGTGTAATCACTTTGATCTGTCTTTTTGTATTCTCTACAATGTTAGTGACTATGAATCATCCTACGGTATGTCCGCATTGCTACAAAATTCCCGCAGCAACGCGCGGGGCATCATCTAGTTTGTAAAACGTACAAGTAATAAAGTTATGTTGCCTCAAAAAAGTAATAAAGTTATGTTCAAATATTTATGTGTTAAAATTATTATACATACAGATGATGATTGGCAAATAGAAAATTTAAATATAAACATGTGTATTATAGGTTCGTTATCCATTTTAGACATCCATACCTGAAGGGTTGCAGTGGCTAATCCGTGTCATATTAAACTCTTTGGTCCTGGGTTTGAGTTCTGGTGGAACCAGTTTTTGTGTTAATTTCAGCATATGTGCTCAGTATTGTTGTCTGGTTTTCTCGTAAATAAAAAATGCAAGTGGGTTTTGTGCAAAAATACATCATGGTGGTTCACTTTTTTAGTAAATAAGGGTGTTTTTTGCAAAAATACATCAGGCCAGCTCACCGACAGTAGGGTCATACACATGGATTCGCCCGTTTACGTATATTATAACCATATCTGCACGCTTGAGTCAAGTTAAGTGGCCGCAAAATCATATTTTTTTTAATTCTAGCACTAAACTTAATATGTGACGCAAGTTCATATTATCTCTTAAAAAATGTTCATGATATTTAGAAAAAATTCGCGTAGTTAAAAAAAGTTTCATGTAATGCAAGATAAATGTCTCATATAAGTACAGTCCAATTGCAAGTGGTGGCGGTATTGTGACTAGGACAAAAAGGTCATTAGAGAAAAAACCCGAAAGTCAAAAAAAAATCCCTATATGAAAAATAGGGCAAAGGGGACAAAGATGGATGTGAGATCACTCATCGTGTCGGCTCTCCTCTAGACAAAGAGGAATGGAAGAGAGAAGTGGCGATTGAAAGTGAAGAGGCCCGGACCAGCTCGATTCTTCAACTTATACAACACATGCCAAAATAAGGATAAACAAAACGAATTTTTTTTAGGGCTACAAAACGAAATATGACCTCAGATCGTGCCGTGAAAACAGCCCAACATGCATGAATGGGCCGACAAGTGGACACTGGACGCATGGCGCGACACCGGACGCATGCGGAAAAACAACCCACGATCAAGATTTTTACACCTTTTAAAGCAAACAGATCGAACAGTCATTAGACATTGCTAAATATTATTTAGATGAGAATGTGCAACCCGTTTAAAAAGTCCATGAATTTGAAATAATAAATAAGAAAGGAAAAGGAAAAAAATGGAAAATAGACAATAACGAATAGATAGGTAAAAGTATGAATCTTAAAAAGTTTATGGATTTAAACAAAAAAGCCAAAAAAACTCATTTGCTGCGTGAGAGAAAACACACATACGGATGAATTAGTGACTACAAAAACTAGATCGTGCTTTTCACCTATCAAAAACCTATTGTGTCAACTGCCCTAGAACGCTAAAACCTCTCAAAATTACATACAAAAATATACTGACAAACTAAAGCTACACTGCTGTATATGAAAGATGAAGCTACACTGCCGCTCGTGGTATTTACAAACAAAAAAGGGTAAATCTAGCAACAAGTCCGAGCTTTTCTCAGAGCCTCTTTCCAGCCGCCGCCTCCTCCTCCAAGAAAAGCTAGGGTTCGTGCCTCTCGCCGGCTCCGCTGTAGATCCGCCTCGTCTCCGGTGGCCCTAGGGCCATGGCGGCGCGGTGGATCCTGGCAAGGGCCGGCGGGAGGCCTCCGTTGTTAGTCGTTCCTTCAAGATTTGTTAGGGTTTGTGTCCTACTCAGGAAGACGAGACGGCGGCGGCTCCCTGAACATGGAATAAAGGTCTTCCCGCCTAGTCCCCGTTTCCGGTGGTGCGTCTAGCATCGTTGGTGGGGGTGTGAAGGTGTGTCTCCGGCGGATCTATCTTCGGTGGATTTGTTCGGATCTGGTTGTGGTTCGTCTATATTCGTGTGTCTTCAGGTTGGATACTTTCGATCTACGTTATTCTTCATCAGCGACGGTTGCTGTTCTGGTGCGCTGGTCTTAAGGGGTCTTAACACGACGACTTCCCGACTGTTTAATACAACAAGTTGTGCCCGACTCCGGCGAGGGAGGGGTGATGACGGTGGCGCGCCTTCGGCTCGCTTCAGTGATTGTAGTCGTTGCTAGGTGGTCTACGGATCTGGATGTAATTTTTATTATTTCTAGTGTTTGTTGTATTATCATGATAGAAGATGAATAGAGTGAAAGTTTTTTCAAAAAAAAAGGTTAAATCTTGTTGATCCCTTCCCATGCGCCGCAAACATAGTACGGGAAAAGTAAACAAGGAGCGCAACGCGTCTCTCTGACACTCTTTCGTGGCCCACGCGTTCAAAACGACGGGCCGCAGTTGCATGTAACACAACGCCAAGAACACACAGTAGCCTGCGAATTAGAAAAAGGCCTGACACATGACAACACCAAATCATCCATGCACGAAAATTTCCCTAAAAAAAATCCATGCACGAATATTAAAGACAACACAAATCGAACGTTGAAAGAGTTAGATGTGAGGTAACTAATTTTCATCGCAAAACCGTTATTTATTTCTGGCAATGATCGGTTAACTAGCAAGATAGTACTCCCTCCGTCCCATAATATAAGAACATTTTTCAAGCTAACATAGTTTGAAAAACGTTTTTATATTATGGAACAGAGGGAGTAGTACATAACACTACAAGATTACTAATGAGGCAGGCCCTTAAGAGGAAAGCACGGCTTAGGACACTTTTCGAACACAACCACCAGGGGCAGCCCCTGCCACCCATTTTCCTTAACTACCAGCCACCACTTTTTGTTATATTTGTACAACACCAGATCACGGCAACCGCACGGCTCATGTTTGCACCCCGGGGCGTAGCACGATGTCAGCTTGTATGCGCCGTGATGCCTCTCGACGCGAAAAATGAACTTTTTGTCCGTGCCATCTGTCAGCACGTCGCTCCCCTCCGTATTTATGAAGTGGCCGACGGTCACATGCAAATTATGCGTGATACCTGCACCCATGTACCACTGGAGACGCTGCTTGCACTTGTTGATGGTGTCGCCGAATTCGATCACGACGTCGGTCGAGAGGCGGGGTTGTGACGCCCGGATAATTAAACTACAGTAAACCCTCATTAATGGTGCCATGTCATCACTTTACTATTACTAATCGCAGTTGATAAAAATCGCAATCCAAATTCAAGTTCAAACTAAAGTGCAAAATTCAAATTTCTCAAACATGCAAAATAAAATGTTCAAAGTGTTGCAAATATTCCATCATTATTTATGGTGGTGATCCAACATTGTTTTAAAGTCTTTAATTGCTCCCAAGTATATATATCAGTGGCTAAAAAATAATCAATGCCTTTTATAAATTATAAATATTAAACTAAATTTTTTAGGTGTCAAGCTTTTTTTGTGGCAGTGCTCAATATTTCCTAGTATTTGTTTTGTCCAACTCCACATTTTTGCAAAGTCGTTTGATGGCTTATTTAAATGCAAATGGAGGCTGTTAAAAGAAAACAGAACAATAAAAAGAAAACGAGAAGAAGAAAAGGAAGAGAGAGCACGTGCCCCCACTGCGCCTCACCCAAGTCAGCGCACCTAACCCCCGGTCGTCTTCTTCTGTTCACGACCGTGCCCGAACAGGATCGCGTCCCCGTCGAACCACCTCGCCGGCCATGCCGTGGGAGGATAAGGCCTCCACGAGGCGCCCTCCCCCCAGATATTTCTTCCCACTCGCCTCACTCCTCCTCGGCGCCCTCCCTCCCAGATCCATCTTCTCTCTCTCCCTCATCGTCCTCTCGGCTCACCCGAGCGCCTATGTCGCCGTCGTTGGCCACCACCGTGGTGACCGTCTCCCCCGTGCCTCTCCAACCTGTTCGTCTGCACCAACGTCGTCGACTGCGTCCTCCCCATCCACAAGATCGAGCTCGGACCCCCTCGACCATCGGGATCGGGTTCTTCCCCGCACCTACGGTCGCCGACGAGCTCCGTCCGCTGCGACCGTCCTGCTACTACTAATCCGTCGCCGCCTTTCTTGTGCCACACCGTGAGCCTCTACTCCTTCTCCTCCTCTTCCCCGTTGGATTCGGTCCATTAGCGCATCTTCCGCTTGTTGCCGTAGCCTACGGCCGCTAGCACGACTCCCTCACCCGTGCTCCCTTGGCCTCTGGCCATGACCGGCTGCACCTGACCGCGTCCCCGTGCGTGCTCGCCCGTGCGTGGCGGTGCCTCCGCCGAGCCCACCGTCCTGCTACCGCTGCTCATCGTCGGGCGGTGTTTCGGACGCCATGGCCGGAGCTCCGCTCCCGCGCGCGGTCATGCGCCCCTGCCGTGGCCCTCACACGCACGCGAACCCCACACATCGCCGCTCCCTGCGTTGCCGCCCACCGCGCCCTGTCTCTGCTCGCGCCCGCCGTGGCCACGTCCTTGGACTGCATCCTGTAGCCGCCCCACGCCTGCTTCGCGCGTCCTGGCCGCGACCGCCTGCGCCCAGCCGCCCTTGCCCGCACGCCCGTGCGTGGCCTCGCCATCACCTGCTGCTGCTCGCAGCACAGCTGCCCGTGCTGCAACCTGCTGCTCTACTGAATCTGCTACTGCTGCTAATTAGTGTAGTTATATGGCTAGCTTTAGGGATTTTACACTGATTAACCCCCTAAACATCCCCTAATCAACAGTTAAACAATTGTTAGTATGTGTGAAAATAATATGAGTAGGTAGTACACTTGACAAGGCTCAAATGTGTTCATTGGACCAAATCCATTTGATGCCTGGATGAAATCATATAAAAATCACAAATTGCTATCTTCTGTCAATAGAGAACATAATTAACACCTAGCATAGTGTGTTGCGTGTCGTGTGTGGTCTGTGCGTGTGTGCACAACCAGCCTCACGGTTGTGCCACCAGGCCGGCCCTTGTTTAGTTTAGTTAGTAATACTTTAGTGCTCAATTAGTATAATAACAAATGACAAATGGTCCCCTCTGTTTATTAGCTTTAGTTAGTTGTTCTAAAACGGCTAAGTCTATGACAAATGGGCCCCGCTGTTAATTAAGCAAGATTTCCTAAACTACTAAACTTAGAGTCAATGACATGCGGACCCATTTCTACTATTCACTGGTTGACTAGTCTCTATTGACCTGGTCAACTGGGCCCTCTGACCCATCTGTCAGCCACATGTGCACAATGTTGGGTACACTTCTGTGTACCCGTAGCATTTACTGTTTATTTTCGAAATAATAATAATTTTAGAAAATCAATTAAAACTTTGAAATTCAATATAAAATTAACCATAGCACGGATTAAATACTTTGTACATGAAAGTTGCTCAGAACGACGAGACGAATCCGGATACGCAGCCCATTCGTCTGCCACACATCCCTAGCATAGCGAACACGCAACTTTCCCCCTCCGATTCATCTGTCCGAAAAAGCAAACATCGATATTTTCCGGATGTTTCCCCCCTTCATTCGATATCACCTCATACTTCGTTAGGTCACCCCTAACACCGCGCATTGCATGTTATGCTTTGTGTTGCTTTGTTTGCTCTGTTATTTATTGTGTCCCCCCTCCGTTACTTCTTTCCGGTAGACCCGAGACCGCTGCCGGTACCCCCGATCGACTACGGTGTTGACAACCCCTCCTTGCCAGAGCAACCAGGCAAGCCCCCCCTTGATCACCAGATATCACCTATTCTTCTCTATACTGCTTGCATTAGAGTAGTGTAGCATGTTACTGCTTTCAGTTAATCCTATACTGCTGCATAGCCTGCCCTTGCTACTACTGTTGTTATCTTTACCTGCTATCCTACTGCTTAGTATAGGATGCTAGTGTTCCATCAGTGGCCCCTACAACTTCTTGTCGTCTGCCATGCTATACTACTGGGGCCGTGGTCACTTCGAGGTGATCACGGGCATATACTATATACTTTACACTGTTACATTACCTGATACTGTTCGGAGTTGGGGCTGAAGGGGCAGGTGGCTCCATCCCGGTAGAGGTGGGCTGGGTCCCGATGGCCCCCGACTGTTACTTTGTGCGGAGCGACAAGGCAGGTTGAGGACCACTAGAGAGAGGTGGGCCTGGCCCTGGTCGGCGTTCGCAGATACTTAACACGTTTAACGAGATCTTGGTATTTGATCTGAGTCTGGCTACTGGCCTATACGCACTAACCATCTACGCGGGGACAGTTATGGGCACTCGACGTCGTGGTATCAGCCGAAGCCTTTGTGACGTCAGTGACTGAGCGGCGCACGCCGAATTGGACCGTAAGCCTGATCTTGTATTAAGGGGGCTAGTTCTGCTTCTGGCCGCGTACGCAACGTGCAGGTGTGCAATGGGCGATGGGCCCAGACCCCTGCGCCATAGGATTTAGACCGGCATGCTGACCTCTCTGTTTTGCCTGGGTAGGGCTACGACATGTTGATCTTCCGAGGCCGGGCATGACCCAGGAAAGTGTGTCCGGACAAATGGGATCGAGCGTGTTGGGTTATGTGGTGCACCCCTGCAGGGAAGTTAATCTATTCAAATAGCCGTGATCTTCGGTAACAGGACGACTTGGAGTTGTACCTTGACCTTATGACAACTAGAACCGGATACTTAATAAAACACACCCTTCCAAGTGCCAGATACAACCGATGGTCGCTCTCTCACAGGGCGACGAGGGGAGGATCATCGGTTAGGGTTATGCTATGCGATGCTACTTGGAGGACTTCAGTCTACTCTCTTCTACATGCTGCAAGACGGAGGCTGCCAGAAGCGTAGTCTTCGACAGGATTAGCTATCCCCTCTTATTCTGGCATTCTGCAGTTCAATCCACCGATATGGCCTTTACACATATACCCATGCATATGTAGTGTAGCTCCTTGCTTGCGAGTACTTTGGATGAGTACTCACGGTTGCTTTCTCCTTCTTTTCCCCCTTTCCCTTCTACCTGGTTGTCGCAACCAGATGCTGGAGTCCAGGAGCCAAACGCCACCGTCGACGACAACTCCTACTACACCGGAGGTGCCTACTACCACGTGCAGCCCGCTGACGACGACCAGGAGTAGTTAGGAGGATCCCAGGCAGGAGGCCTGCGCCTCTTTCGATCTGTATCCCAGTTTGTGCTAGCCTTCTTAAGGCAAACTTGTTTAACTTATGTCTGTACTCAGATATTGTTGCTTCCGCTGACTCGTCTATGATCGAGCTCTTGTATTCGAGCCCTCGTGGCCCCTGGCTTGTAATATGATGCTTGTATGACTTATTTTATTTGTAGAGTTGTGTTGTGATAACAATGTAGATCTTATCATTGAAGCTTCTCTTACATTAATTATCCCCTTGGTATAAGTTCATCTCATATCTGGGATCTGGCCTTTTGCAATCGTGGTTCCGACCATGTTCTCCTTTAAATACCATTTCGTGTGCAAGTTTAAGCGCTTCTCTTCTGTAGAGCAATACCCCAGTCCAACCTCTACTTTGATCTGTTATCGAGTATTACCCCCTCTGGTATCTCGAGATTATCATGGAACTACATAATGTCTTATGAGTCCTTCTTCAAGTATTATTTGACTTTCGCTGCACCATCATTTGACTTGATGTCATCGCCGACCGATTACATCTTCATGAAATCTCTCAACAATTGTGTCGTGATCATCATCAATCTTATGAGCTCTTCTAGGATATCAATCGAATTCATGATGAGAAATACCATCCTTGCCACTCGATGAATTGTGTTATCATCGACAACTTTATTGCCTTCCCTCCAACACAAACTTGTTCATGTTCTGTGTTATACCTTGAGTTCCTTGCTATCCAACATTTGGTCTTCTTTACCTTGGAGTATTACCATCTTTTATATCAAGGATGTCGTGCTTAGCACACCCGGCCGGAGGCCCTATGGTTATAGATTCCTTTTCAGCAAGGTTATCCATTCTTCCATGAGGAAATTGTAAGACTTATTCTACAAGTTATTCCTGATGGATCCTTTGTGTTTCCAAAGTCTGACCTTTGCATGAAGACCATGTCCATGCTATCTCGAAGCATATATATGGTACTCCTATTTTCAACAAGAACATTTAAAGCCTAATGTTAAATGTTTCCTGCTCAATTATCCAAACACCGCTGTATGGGTAATGTCTTTAAAGTTCTCTTCCCTTTCCTAAATGGTTTCTACCTTCTATCATGTCATGGATATCATCTGCTTGTCCTTGGGAAGGATATACCCTTGAAATATGTGTTTAAACACATGTTATTTTCCATTGTTCTGTTAATCTGATGATCACATTTTCCATTCCATTGTTTTGTTTAACCTTTCTGGTGATCTATATGATCTAAGCAGTAATGTTCTTTTGCTTATGTAAACACCTTGGTGTACAACCGTGTCAGTAAGACCCTATTGCTTTTGTTGGTAGCATTCCGGTAACCACCGATGGACGAGAACTTTTCCTATTGGTCCGCCTCGTTCAATGAGCAGGAAAATGGTTCTCTTCGTCCCTCGCCCTTGGTACCGATGTTATTGTTGACATAAATGACAGGCTATCCTCTGACATGCCTTGTTATCATGACTGTGCAAAATATCACCGCCCTTTCTACTTTTAACCCACATGGTGGGCCCATAACCCACAAATTCCACATGATCGAAACCTGACTCTCCTGTACACCCCTTGTTCCCAAGGTTGTTCCTCGTGCATGGCCTCGTATGTAATTCATGAGCCACCTTCCGAGAGATCATCAATTCTGGCATCAGACGCAATACTTATTCCCATTGCTCTGAACCCCTTTAACACTTCGTTTTGGGCAACGAACGATTGCCTATGTGCTTGAAACTTCTATTTTTCCCCTTCTTATTTTGCTCTCAAAAATTTCTTAAGTTTCAATTCGAGAGTTACTTTCCCCCACTTTCCCTGATGTCATCTACCAGATAAGCAACCTTGTAGAGGTCGGTCCTTTCGAAGCTACCCCTTATAATTTTCGTACATATGATGGTGATCCTGAAGAAGGGATGCCGGCTTCATCATGATGACTGAAGCATAGGAATGAAGACATCAACGGAAAGGATCAACTACTTCGGGAAGTGCAACAAAGACCGAGAAGACCCATTAGAATTTCGCAACCTACTCTTTCCCCCGTAGTCCCCTCCTAAATCTCGGGACGAGATTTCTTGTAGTGGAGGAGAATTGTGACGCCCGGATAATTAAACTACAGTAAACCCTCGTTAATGGTGCCATGTCATCACTTTACTATTACTAATCCGCAGTTGATAAAAATCGCAATCCAAATTCAAGTTCAAACTAAAGTGCAAAATTCAAATTTCTCAAACATGCAAAATAAAATGTTCAAAGTATTGCAAATATTCCATCATTATTTATGGTGGTGATCCAACATTGTTTTAAAGTCTTTAATTGCTCCCAAGTATATATATCAGTGGCTAAAAACAATAATCAAATGCCTTTTATAAATTATAAAATATTAAACTAAATTTTTTAGGTGTCAAGCTTTTTTTGTGGCAGTGCTCAATATTTCCTAGTATTTGTTTTGTCCAAATCCACATTTTTGCAAAGTCGTTTGGTGGCTTATTTAAATGCAAATGGAGGCTGTTAAAAGAAAACAGAATAATAAAAAGAAAACCGAGAAGAAGAAAAGGAAGAGAGAGCACGTGCCCCCACTGGGCCTCACCCAAGTCAGCGCACCTAACCCCCGGTCGTCTTCTTCTGTTCACGACCATGCCCGAACAGGATCGCGTCCCCGTCGAACCACCTCGCCGGCCATGCCGTGGGAGGATAAGGCCTTCACCGAGGCGCCCCTCCCCCCAGATATTTTCTTCCCACTCGCCTCACTCCTCCTCGGCGCCCTCCCTCCCAGATCCATCTTCTCTCTCTCCCTCATCGTCCTCTTGGCTCACCCGAGCGCCTACGTCACAGTCGTTGGCCACCACCGCGGCGACCGTCTCCCCCGTGCCTCTCCAACTTGTTCGTCTGCACCAACGTCGTCGACTGCGTCCTCCCCATCCACAAGATCGAGCTCGGACCCCCTCGACCATCGGGATCGGGTTCTTCCCCGCACCTACGGCCGCCGACGAGCTCCGTCCGCTGCGACCGTCCTGCTACTACTAATCCGTCGCCGGCCTTTCTTGTGCCACACCGTGAGCCTCTACTCCTTCTCCTCCTCTTCCCCGTTGGATTCGGTCCATTAGCGCATCTTCCGCTTGTTGCCGTAGCCTACGGCCGCTAGCACGACTCCCTCACCCGTGCTCCGTTGGCCTCTGGCCATGACCGGATGCACCCGACCGCGTCCCCGTGCGTGCTCGCCCGTGCGTGGCGGTGCCTCCGCCGAGCCCACCGTCCTGCTACCGCTGCTCATCGTCGGCCGGTGTTTCGGACGCCATGACCGGAGCTCCGCTCCCGCGCGCGGTCATGCGCCCCTGCCGTGGCCCTCACACGCACGCGAACCCCACACATCGCCGCTCCCTGCGTTGCCGCCCACCGCGCCCTGTCTCTGCTCGCGCCCGCCGTGGCCACGTCCTTGGACTGCATCCTGTAGCCGCCCCACGCCTGCTTCGCGCGTCCTGGCCGCGACCGCCTGCGCCCAGTGCGCCCTTGCCCGCACGCCCGTGCGTGGCCTCGCCATCGCCTGCTGCTGCTCGCAGCACTGCTGCCCGTGCTGCAACCTGCTGCTCTACTGAATCTGCTACTGCTGCTAATTAGTGTAGCTATATGGCTAGCTTTCGGGATTTTACACTGATTAACCCCCCTAAACATCCCCTAATCAACAATTAAACAGTTGTTAGTATGTGTGAAAATAATATGAGTAGGTAGTACACTTGACAAGGCTCAAATGTGTTCATTGGACCAAATCCATTTGATGCCTGGATGAAATCATATGAAAATCACAAATTGCTATCTTCTGTCAATAGAGAACATAATTAACACCTAGCATACTGTGTTGCGTGTCGTGTGTGGTCTGTGCGTGTGTGCACAACCAGCCTCACGGTTGTGCCACCAGGCCGGCCCTTGTTTAGTTTAGTTAGTAATACTTTAGTGCTCAATTAGTATAATAACAAATGACAAGTGGTCCCCTCTGTTTATTAGCTTTAGTTAGTTGTTCTAAAACGGCTAAGTCTATGACAAATGGGCCCTGCTGTTAATTAAGCAAGATTTCCTAAACTACTAAACTTAGAGTCAATGACATGCGGACCCATTTCTACTATTCACTGGTTGACTAGTCTCTATTGACCTGGTCAACTGGGCCCTCTGGCCCCATCTGTCAGCCACATGTGCATAATGTTGGGTACACTTCTGTGTACCCGTAGCATTTACTGTTTATTTTCGAAATAATAATAATTTTAGAAAATCAATTAAAACTTTGAAATTCAATATAAAATTAACCATAGCACGGATTAAAATACTTTGTACATGAAAGTTGCTCAGAACGACGAGACGAATCCGGATACACAGCCCATTCGTCTGCCACACATCCCTAGCATAGCGAACACGCAACTTTCCCCCTCCGATTCATCTGTCCGAAAAAGCGAAACATCGGATATTTTTCCGGATGTTTCCCCCCTTCATCGATATCACCTCATACTTCGTTAGGTCACCCCTAACACCGCGCATTGCCATGTTATGCTTTGTGTTGCTTTGTTTGCTCTGTTATTTATTGTGTCCCCCCTCCGTTACTTCTTTCCGGTAGACCCGAGACCGCTGCCGGTACCCCCGATCGACTACGGTGTTGACAACCCCTCCTTGCCAGAGCAACCAGGCAAGCCCCCCCTTGATCACCAGATATCACCTATTCTTCTCTATACTGCTTGCATTAGAGTAGTGTAGCATGTTACTGCTTTCAGTTAATCCTATACTGCTGCATAGCCTGCCCTTGCTACTACTGTTGTTATCTTTACCTGCTATCCTACTGCTTAGTATAGGATGCTAGTGTTCCATCAGTGGCCCTACACTCTTGTCCGTCTGCCATGCTATACTACTGGGCCGTGGTCACTTCGGGAGGTGATCACGGGCATATACTATATACTTTACACTATTACATTATCGGTGATACTGTTCGGAGTTGGGGGCTGAAGGGGCAGGTGGCTCCATCCCGGTAGAGGTGGGCCTGGGTTCCCGATGGCCCCCGACTGTTACTTTGTGGCGGAGCGACAGGGCAGGTTGAGACCACCTAGGAGAGAGGTGGGCCTGGCCCTGGTCGGTGTTCGCGGATACTTAACACGTTTAACGAGATCTTGGTATTTGATCTGAGTCTGGCTACTGGCCTATACGCACTAACCATCTACGCGGGGACAATTATGGGCACTCGACGTCGTGGTATCAGCCGAAGCCTTTGTGACGTCAGCTACTGAGTGGCGCGCGCCAGATTGGACCGTAAGCCTGCTCTTGTATTAAGGGGGCTAGTTCCGCTTCCGGCCGCGTACGCAACGTGCAGGTGTGCAATGGGCGATGGGCCCAGACCCCTGTGCCATAGGATTTAGACCGGCGTGCTGACCTCTCTGTTGTGCCTAGGTAGGGCTGCGACGTGTTGATCTTCCGAGGCCGGGCATGACCCAGAAAAGTGTGTCCGGCCAAATGGGATCGAGCGTGTTGGGTTATGTGGTGCACCCCTGCAGGGAAGTTAATCTATTCGAATAGCCGTGATCTTCGGTAACAGGACGACTTGGAGTTGTACCTTGACCTTATGACAACTAGAACCGGATACTTAATAAAACACACCCTTCCAAGTGTCAGATACTACCGATGGTCGCTCTCTCACAGGGCGACGAGGGGAGGATCATCGGTTAGGGTTATGCTATGCGATGCTACTTGGAGGACTTCAGTCTACTCTCTTCTACATGCTGCAAGACGGAGGCTGCCAGAAGCGTAGTCTTCGACAGGATTAGCTATCCCCTCTTATTCTGGCATTCTGCAGTTCAATCCACCGATATGGCCTTTACACATATACCCATGCATATGTAGTGTAGCTCCTTGCTTGCGAGTACTTTGGATGAGTACTCACGGTTGCTTTCTCCTTCTTTTCCCCCTTTCCCTTCTACCTGGTTGTCGCAACCAGATGCTGGAGTCCAGGAGCCAAACGCCACCGTCGACGACAACTCCTACTACACCGGAGGTGCCTACTACCACGTGCAGCCCGCTGACGACGACCAGGAGTAGTTAGGAGGATCCCAGGCAGGAGGCCTGCGCCTCTTTCGATCTGTATCCCAGTTTGTGCTAGCCTTCTTAAGGAAAACTTGTTTAACTTATGTCTGTACTCAGATATTGTTGCTTCCGCTGACTCGTCTATGATCGAGCTCTTGTATTCGAGCCCTCGTGGCCCCTGGCTTGTAAGATGATGCTTGTATGACTTATTTTATTTGTAGAGTTGTGTTGTGATATCTTCCCATGAGTCCCTGATCTTGATCGTACACGTTTGCGTGTATGATTAGTGTACGATCGAATCGGGGGCGTCACAGGGGTGATGCCTCCTTGTCGGAGCCGTTGGTCGCCGCGGCCAGCTTGATCGACACAGGCACGCCTCTTCTACTGTTGATGGAGTCGTCGCATAGTGCCAGATCCGCGTTCATAGGACAGCCGGACTTCCATATAGAGCTATGGCTAACACATTGACTACTCAGTTCGAGGTCCACCGGCTCGATATGGTAGAAGTTGTCACCTGTTAGCTCATGGTCTTCTGTGTCATAGATCGGTTGTGGGGCTTACGCAGCTTGAAATGGGGCGCTCAACTGCAAGGCCATAGCCAAGCCAAAGAGCGGGAGGATGACCAGGAAACGTAAGTGTTCCATGGCAATGGATGTATTAACTCACGGTTAAGTTGGTGGCGTTGCTTTGCTCGGGGCATCCAGAGTACGATTATATAGATGGTGTGGTCAGCAACATTAATTTGCTAGCATTTACATAGGATATATATATAGGGGAACCTCATTTAATGTCCTAGTTTCACTTCTTTCTGCCACAATATTTTTCGTAGATAAGCCTCATTAGTGTCATAGATTTTTTTTTCTTCGATCAATTTATTCTGTGTGCATAGGCAGGCAGATATACTGCTCCATATATTAATGAAATATTTTATATTTATTCTGCAGATAGATAGTTGGACATACAATCCTCCATTTATTAATGATAATTTTTATCAAGATAGAATTATGTATATAGAAAATCTAAAGTATTGTGTGATCGTAGGTGATTTCATTTAATGTTATAGGTTTGGTTCTTTCTGCCACACTATTTTCTGAGATCGCCTTCATTAGTGTCATATTTTTTTTAGATTCGGTATGTAATACTATATTTCTTCATGATTTTTATGTCTTTATTTTATAGATAGATAGGTGGGTATTCATTTCTCCATCCACTAATGATAACTTTTATTGAGAAATAATTATGTATATGAAAAATCTAAAGCGAAGAATTCACCGGCTAGCCTTACTCCCATGACCCATATGATGGGTGTGTGTATGGACGAGATGGAAGCAACATAGGTAGATCGTGAAAGGAAAGAAGCAATAGGTTGAGTTACTGCAAAAGTCGTCTTTGAACAGTAAAATCCAAAAAAAGGAAAAAAAATTCTGAATTTTTTTGGTGCAAACATTGAAAAATCTTTTACATGATCACAAAATGTCATGTTAAAATGACATTCATGGAAGTGGTGGTAAAAAAACAAAATCAGCACTCCAAAATGCTTTCGAAAATAACAGTTTTGTAGCTTAATTATTGTTTTTCACCATCAATTCCAAGGATATCATTTCGAGATGAATTTTTTTGAGCTTGTAAAACTTTTGTCAATTTTGCAAGCTCGAAAGTTTTAAGATAAAAGTTTTACGAGGAATTGGTGTGGTTGTTCCTTTGTACCGGACACGGAACACCGACGAAGGAAGAAATTCATAGGAAAAGGAACCTCCATGATTCCAGTAAAATTCCTTCGTTCCGAATGGAGCCTTAATGGGATGGGTTCATGGGTTTCAAAAAGAACAAGAAAAATATACATATGGGATAAAGTTGAAAAACAAATACATTTTCTAGGTAACTTGGTGGTCTATTTCAAGACAACTATTTCATTTTCCCAATGAAATATGAAATTGGATAACATTTCACATTGGAGTAGTTAGGTGAATACAACACAGATGTCAATCTACAATTCTACATGTCATGGAAAGTTTGATAAAACAAAATCTTCCCCTTGTCTTCTTTATCACATTCTTTTTGTCCTTTTATATTACTAGTCAATGTGTACGTGCAATGCACATTAATTTGGAAGTAATTAAGTGCATGCGGATATTAAGTAGGATATTTTTTGTGTGTTATTATGTGATTAGCACTGTATTTAGCATAAAATTAAATGCACGCTAAACGTGTTGAGCGCTCGCCATTGAAGCAGTCTAGGTCGTTGGCTTGACATAATTTGATGGCCGAGATTAATTGAATCTGCCCCTTTGGGTCTTTTTATATTGGTATAGATTGATGCCTTCATTATATATGTACGCCCTAACATCTCTTTTATCTTGCCCACATCTTTGATTTGCCGAGAAATGTAGCTCTAGACACACTTAGTTTGTGCATAACTCACCATAACTTATTTCTTGGCGAGTCACACAACTTTGCATCTTGATAATTTCCATGATCGAGATAAACTTATTTATGGTCTATCGGCTACGGATCATGACGATGAGGATTTATGGCTTCAGAGAGCCTTTCTTCTTTCTTCTCCTCGAGGTCATACTTGTAGATGTCAAAACTTATTTCAATCATAGTTTTTATTCAATGAGCATATCACAATAGCCTTTTCTTTTTATAATGTTTTTGTAATTAGCTATTGATTCAAAGTATGTACCATATTTGCAAAGTTTAGAAATTATTGGATCAATATCCTTATCCAACTTTTATATTTACTGTTTCTGTGTGTCAATGAGGTTGATATAATAAGATAATAGATAGCATGCTCGAATATTTTTGGTAACTTTGAATTTTTAATAAGAAAAAAAAGCATACTAACAGTAAATAAAAAGTAACTAGGAAAGATAGATAACAAGAAAGTAAAGTGATAATGTGTGGGATCTATTTGATTTGAAAGAAATTTCCTGGCAACGGCGCCAGAAATCTTGCTTGCTCTCTCGTAAAAGTGGTTGGGTAACCCCCATGTCTAAGGTTAAATAACCTAGCAATAAGTATTTCCCTCGATTCAGAACCAAGGTATGTTGAACAAGTAGGAATATCTTCTGCAATTAAAGTCCCCTATGCCTGCACACAAGACACAAAACAGACTTGTCTTCAATGCTTCAAGAAGTTTGTCAAACTTCTTGTCCTGCAAGTTCAAAGGATAAATTGTATGGTATGGTCGGAATTGATAAATAGATAAATAAATAAAATGGTATGACAAAAAGTAATTGTAAGGGTATATACAATAAAGGAAAATAGACACAGGGGAATATGTTCTTTGAGGCATCTGTCCAATCAGCAAGCCTCTAAACAAAATTTTTGTAAAGCCTCTGGTGCTACATTTACTTGACATTGACTGGAATAAGCTTGTAACACACTGGTCTCGTCTGCAGCGTAAGGTATTGTCTATGATATCACATCACAATTCGAACTACATTTCTGCATGTGTCTTACCGTCTCACTTGTACAAAAATTGTTTGCAGAAGAAGATCCATTCTCAAGGGACCACATATCTCGCAATTATACTGCGCACTGCATTGCACTTGTGAGTACCTCTTTCCCTGTATCACCATACTCACTTTCATAGCTGGTTGATTATGTAGGATAACTGCATATGTTAGTCTCATCCATTTGGTGATCCTAAAAATTCATGAACTACTCGTGACTTACAAAATAGTTTATTGATTTATAAAATGTTCACCAATTCAAAAAAATTATCATGCTTTTCAAAAAATGATCGTTAAATCCAAATAATATTCGTGAATTTAAAAAATTGTTCCACAAATTTCCATATAAATGTCCGTCGCTTCTAGAAATGTTCGCTGATTCTTGAAATTGTTTAATTTGTTTTTTTTTAAATTTTTAAAAAAGGTTTGCAAATAATGTAAAATGTTCATGACTTTAAAAAATGTTCATTATCTTATAAAAACGTTCCCAAATTTGAAAAAATGATTATGATTTCAAATATGTGCACGAGTTAATTTTTTTATTGATTTTCAAAAATTGTTGACGATTCCACGAAAATGAGAGTGATAATGTATCTTGGTGATGCAGCAAAATGTGGTCATGACCATCAGAGATTACGATTATTTTCTCCCGTTGGATCACATGGGCCGTGTTTCTAGTAATAATAAAGGGGCTATTGCTTCTGTTGGTACCTCATAGAATTGCCCTTGAAGATGCCACACATTACACCCAATGCCACCTATAAGTGAAAAAAGTTACGGTCCAAAGCATTGGCCGTCACCTGTGGTTCATATATTGGAATCCCATACAGAATCACAAGCGCTTGGGAACCCCAGTAGCTAGGTTGCTTTCTCCCACACGCGAGAGCTAGGTTCGATCCCAGCTACCACAACTTTTTTCTTTACTCCCTTTTCTCTACGAATCCATAGCCGATGGGCTGCATTGAGCCCAGTAACTCTCTTTAACTTTTCTCTTTCATGCAGATTTAAATGCTTTTGAAAATATTCATATCTTTCAAACCACAACTCCAAATCTAACATGTTATATATGAAAATCCATCAAAAATACGTAGATTTCATATATATACTATTATCTTGCATGTTAATCATTTCTAAAATTACATTTAGGTTGGCTATTATATACGTTTCCTCCCCCATTTATGTAAAAAAGTGGTTTAATGTTGAGTCCCATATTGTTTGAAATTGTGCCCATAAAGATTTTTGGAAACACGTTGAGTACACTAAAAAAACTCACCCCACCTTTATTTTTTGAGCAACACCACTTATCATGTTGTTTGTTGTATGCCATTGTGAAAGATTTCAATGGATTTGTGTATGCCGTCAAGTGTGTGTATGAGGGGTGATTTTTTTCTTCTATTGCACGCACGGGCATGTTTGCTAGTAGTGATAAAAGGACCGGTTCAACAATGAGCCGGCCCAGCCGTGAACTGGAGAAGAAGTAAACAAAACAAAAGAAGTGAGTTGTGAACGGGAGAAGAAATAAGGAACGACTCACGTGTCTCCCTCGGACGCCCATGGAAGAGCGACGCACATGGTCTCTTTTTCAAGACTAGCATGTCAACGGTGGTCGACAGTGCTGGTTGGGCGCCTTGGAACTCGAGGCCGATGTGAGTGTTGCTTTCTTTTCCATTCACATAAATCCTATAACATTTGTTCCCTTACATTAGATAATTATCATATTTAACATCCGTAATCTTATAGGGGCAATGAAACATTCATAGAGAAGGACTGCTTCGGTGTCGGCGCCAACCAGTCGCATCGACGACTGGCGAAGAGAGCACGGATCCTAGTGTGGCCAAAGAGGTCACCTATCTTTTGGACAAGGCATACTTCGACAAAGATGACTGGATGGAGGCGCAGCCACATTAAGCAGACTACTAGTTTAGATACGGAGGGAGTACCAAGTTCAACTGTATTATATCTGTACATATGAAGATGCTTAACCTATTTGCCCCCTTCCTGTTAGGTTGACAAGAGTGAAGTCGTTCGACCAGCTGCTGCAATGTACTCCCTCAGTTCCAAAATAGATGACTCAACTTTGTACTAAAGTTAGTACAAAGTTGAGTCATCTATTTTGGAACGGAGGGAGTAGTTGACAAGAGCTCTTATTGACGCAATGTAGTTGAGTGTCGTCCTATGGGTATTAGTGGTATTGAGTGTGTTTTTTGTAGCTCGAGCTACATGGTACCCCTTATCTTTGCCATCCACTTCTGCATCGTGATCCGTGCAGACGCATTTGTCTTTTTGTTTCTCTCAAACGACACAACATATAAATTTCAAATTTTGCAGACCAACAATACATTCTAACTACAATGTGGGAAAAAACTTTCAGATTTTTTCATGCATTTTAAATACTTAAAATAATATTTTTAGTCAAACAAAATCTCATTTTGTATATTTATATCAGTCCAAAAAATATGAAAGTTTTTTCACTCATTGATGTTCTAATGTTTGTTTGATCTGCAAAGTTTGAAGTTCATATGTTGTTTCATTTGAGAGAAACAAAACAGAGAATTTTTTTTTGTTGTAAGTTAGTTGGAGAGTACGGATCTCAAAGAAAGGCTGGAGGGTTGAGGATAAGAGGTTCCATGTAGCCTGAGCTACACGGGAACTTTATGGTATTAGTAAACATAACTTGTGTGTTGTGAAGCTTTGTGTTGTCCTGTATAAGCAGTGATTCCTCCAGAGTTGTGTGAAACGAGAGAAAATCCTGTATAAGCAGTGGTTCCTCCAGAGTTGTGTGAAATGAGAGGAATACATGTGTCCTGTTCGGCACAAATCAAAGTGATGCGCCGTGGTCATCTATTTATATGCAGAGATTACAAGGTTAAGTTGTTACAGATTGATCTAGAATGATCACAACATAATACATATGTGTGCACCAAGCAAACTAGGATTCTAACTACCTAACTTGACTTGCACGTCGAAGAAGACCTGTTTGATGAAGCAGGTGTAATCTTTTTGCCATCTGTTAGGGTTGGACCAAAAGCTCGTAGCTTGCGAGCTTAATGAGCCCTCGATAATTCGGCTTGTTATGCTCGTGGGTCGCTTCTTAATGAACAAAGCCAATCATTAGTTTCTTAATGAGCTTAACGAACGAGCTAACAAGTTTCACGCTAAATTCGTTAGTAACAACCCAACACATGTTTCATCTTACGTGACAAAATTGTTAACGAGCGCTCACGGGCTTAACGAGCTTGAAACGAACCGAGCTGAGTCCAATGTAAGAAATTAAATACTAGAAGCAAATAAAGCACGCATTGTAAACTTAAGCATGCAAGTTCACTAGGTAATTAGTACTCTTCATAACAACTAGTAACACTGTAAATTTATTCCACTTAACAAACCAACATCAAAGTATCGCAGGCATCTTAAATAAGTAACTAAGAGTTCATCGGCTTTGAGATATTTGATTGGACCTTATTTCTAAATATGATCTACAACAACCATCATCTGGAAGTTGTTGTTCCTATTGTTCCTAAACGTGATGACCACTGCTGTGTCAATCGTTAGTCGTCGTCTCTTTCCCTTCAGGAATTCCCGCCAGCCGACCTCACAGAACGATATGCGGTCATCTGTGTTCGTCTTGTATCGAATGTAGGTGACAGGACCTGCTGCTCCAAAGCGAACTGCAGCCATGCCGACATCAAGGATGTCCTCGGCAGAAATCATATTCATAGGTAATTTCTATGATCCCCGTGATTAAATGAAAAGTAGAGCATGCAATGTTATATGTCTTTCCATATAGTGTTATGAACAAAAAAAAGAGAGAAGATACAAAACATACCATGGTGTGTTTCACAATGTTTTTCTTGGTAAGATGGTGCACAAATGGCCTCCCCAAGTACTGCACACTTGATGGTAGGACCGCGATGAGATTGGCCTTCTAATCCTCATTAAACTCTTTCATTCTTTGAGAGAAAATTGCATAATTGTACGGACCATCGTCGTCATCATCTCTGGCACCCTCATCATCTTCCTCATCCTCATATGTATCCTCATGCTCCTGGCTATCGCCATCCTCGCTAGCATCATTATTAGCATCTTTATCATCATCATCATCCTGAGAATCCTCAGCATCATCTTCGTCAAGCTCATCATCTTGGTCGGAGAAATACTTAATCCTTAACTTGTTGACCACTTTCTTCAAGTCTTTATCTTTACCTAATAATAAAAGACGGAGGCTTTCATAGTTCTCCATAAGTCATCTGTTTATATTCGTTCATTTTATGTAAACCTCGGTGATTGACGGCTGATATTTGAAAATAGATCGACTCAGTACGTCAATCACGTGTCATTGGTGTCAATCACGCTCCTGGGCCAATATGGCCCCACGTCCGTATATATGCCCAAGTCCTATATACTAGGAAACCAATCCTGCCCCACGTTGGCATATGTGCCAAGTCAAAAAAAAAAGAGAAACCAATCCTTTCATGTTTTTTTTTTTGAAAGGAAACCAATCCTTTCATGTTAAACAAAAAGGAAACCAATCCTTTCAGTTCAAAAAGAAGGAAATCAATCTTTCCTGTGTTTTTCATTGCGATCCGATTAAGGACACTCCCTCGAACCTTGACACTCCATCGAACCTTCCCTAACCCCAGAATACGCCGCCCAGGAGGAGACTATCAGACAGCCGCAAACGAGAAGAGGCATAAGCCGAGGCCGATCTCACCAGGATTTTCGAGGGGACTTCCCCGGCATCGCTAATCTGGCAGGTTGTCTTCTCCGTCGCCGACCCCTCTCAAGCGCTCCACAAGCTAGCGATCGATTTCTCCGACGGTGACGTCAACGTGTTCGAAAGAGTGCGCTGGTAGGCGCCGGCTCGGCTGCAGGCGGCAGTGCGGAATCTCGTCATGATCATCATGTTGGATCGCATAAAGGACGCCAGCAAGAGGCAGGTTGCCACCGGCCTTGCCGTTGAGTCGTAGACGCGGCGGCCTCTGCAGCATCACACGCCCGTGTCCTGCAGGGTGACGGCGGCTTGAGGACAGAATTAGTGTGGCGAGGCTAGCAGTGTTCTGATGCTTGAGGACCTCGGAGCAGCTGCACCCCTTGCTGGCTCTTGTCGCCAACAGTCTCTCCTGGGACAAATCTTGGAGACCTGGTCTTGCATGGGCCAACCGTACTGCTCTTGCATCTACTGCCGTCTTCCCATCCGCCACGACCCGCTGCCCTGTCTCCCACGCTCTGCACGCCATTGCCATGAACGAGGAGTCACTACAACCCTCGCCGAGAGGTAATTTCCATTGCAGTTCTATGAAATCGTCGCACAAGGTCTGCGTGATGAATGCAGTCCTTGACGGCATGAACTTGATCCCCTATGAGTATTTTACCTCCCGGCAAGGCAATGATAAGCTGGACATCTGCAGCGTGGTAAGCACTAACGCTATGTGCAAAAGCACAACGCCCATGGGGTATCGTTTTGGCCTGCTGTTTGGTCTCCCTTGACCTGAGCTTTAGAAAGCTTGCGATGGAGCAATTTGTTGATGCATACAGGCTGGTTCTGCTGGACAACGACGTTATGCCATACGCTCCTAATCAATTCATTTGCATTAATCGATTTATTGGAAGTTAAGTCCATAATTAAGCAATGAGTTGTTTCTAGAAAGTTAAAATTAGGAATTAAAAATCTATTAACCCTAGAACTTTACAATAACGATTGTCAATACAGGAGAGGTATGGTCACTTTCCTATCTGAGATTGGATTTTTTTTTATCGAGAATGACCCTTGTCATTTTGAATACTTTCAATGTTGTTTTGCTACTTGCAAAGTTGTTTGGGTGGTAAATTTTTCATGTTTCTATACATTTATTTATTTTATAACTATTGCAATCACACGGGCTCATCCTCGAAACACTAGGCCACGATGATATCTAAGTGCACAGAACACCCTCTTTAGCTCTAGATTTTGTGATTATTATCTTTATTATGAAGACGTGCATGAATGTTTCAATCTTGCAAACGAATAGGATGTCAACACAAGATGGCAAATTTTGAGTGGTAGACGATCTGGAAGAAGATAAGTAGCCAAATATGTGTGGTTCTGGTAGGCAACAATGAGAATATAATGCTTCTGTTTGTTTGGACCATGTTTTTCTTTTTCCATTTATTATAATATATATACTGTGTAATCTGACGAACTAAACCAACGAGAAAAACTGAGTATTTTGCCTTTCTTTTCTTGATTTTTTATGCTTTATTATATGTGTAATTTTCTTTTTAAACTTGAATGGTAATAATTAGTTTTGTCCAACCAGTTCTTTTACCAAGTTCTAACCCACTAGAATTTACATCAAGAAAAATAGTGGTCAAACTTTGATGCTAAATATCAAGTAGTAGCTAATATGTGGCAATGCTTCATTTGTTATGGTATTAGGAAGGTAAGGCTCCATCCTTTTGGTGGTATTCTTTTCCCTTTTAGCTTTGTCCAACCAGTTCTTTTACCAAGTTCTAACCCACTAGAATTTACATCAAGAAATTAAGTGGTCAAAATTTGATGCTAAATATCAAGTAGTAGATAATATGTGGCAATGCTTCATTTGTTATGGTATTAGGAAGAAGGTAAGGCTTCATCCTTTTGGTGGCATTCTTTTCCTTTTTCCTCATCACCGTATCTACTATTTATTCTGTCTGCCATGAGCGAATGAAAAGCAAATAGACTTTTATTGATTTTTTTCTTGCATCATATCAGGGTTAAATGTCGGAAGTTTTCTGTTCATTATGACTGCACAGAGCTATTACATCAGAAACACGAATTAGAGATGCTAGACCATTTCAATTTTTCTCAGGGAAAATATTTCTATTACAACATGAAAAACTTACATATGAACGTCATTTATTAACTATTAATTTTGTATTTTTCTGTTCCAGAAAGTTGTTAGGTTGCATTACATATAAATCTGAATTTTCACCCTTGCATTCTTCCTACATTGATTTGCCACTACTATGAAATTCCATTGCTCATCTAAGGCGAGCTCATCCGAACCTTCTATTTTGCAACGCTTATTTTAGAAGTTAGATAAGATATGTCCATCACACAATATAGACAAAAGAGTATTTCATGTCACATAGGCACTCCAATTAGCCTGCAGCCTCTCATCCATGTTCACTTCCTCACGTTCTTCTCACATGAACTTCTTGAACAAAGGGTTCTCACAATATGAAGTACTGTTTGTTTACCATGTCGTTCTGCAGGAGGCTAGAGAAGCACGGGGAGAAATTGGGGGAGCTGTTTAGGGAGAAAGGGAGGTATTGTTTGTTCTATCATGGGAACCAACATGCATTGATCTACTACACTTCCTCATGAATCTATTGCATCATTGTGTTTCGGGTTTTGGGCCGAAATGGCTTGAGCTTTACGTGGTTTAATTGTAAATATGTAAACTGGTACAATAGTTTTGCCATGGTTTAATTCTAAAGTTTTGATTACCATGCAGTATGGTGTGTCAATGACTTACTAGAAGTACTTGCTTGTGACTTTGTTTAGATAGAGATATATTAAGCGAACTATGAAAAATAATGTATTAGTACATTATGGAGTGCGACTCCACTGCATTTCGGTGATCTGGTGTTTTCACAGTTTTGTTTAGCGAGAACCATAAGTCACAAATTTGCGCCTACTTGGTGAATGAGGAAGACAATGCAAAAAGTCAACAATCACCCATTGCAACGAACAGGCGTGTTTGCTATACCTATCTATCTATCTGTCTATCTATCTATATACCTAATATTAAAGGGAGGGAGCTTTCTTGGTTCTTCCATCGCCCCTAAAAGAGATTGACAGCTGAGATTTTGGTGTTATATAGTAAGATCTTTTGATTCTCGGTCTGTCACAACCCTCACTCCGTCTGTGCAATTTTATTCAGTTTTTGGGTTTTTTGTCTGGCATCTCACCTGAGATCTCACATGGAAAAAACAATAGAAACAAAATTGGGATACCCACCCACCCACGCGAACTAGCCAGCGAAAAAGTCCCGACAACCAATGAAATACTCCCGAGCCCACGTGCCCACGCAACACTTGAAAAGGAAAACACGTCGCCCCAATCTAATTGTTCCACGACTATCGCCTACACACGCGCGCCAGGCGTTGCAGGCCGAGGCCGCCCCCTCTCCTCCATGCCCTCCTCGGGCCTCGGGCGGATCTCTGCTTTTGGCGCCCTCAAGTGCGCCAAGGCTGGCAAGGAGGCATCAGCAGACGAGGATCAACGTGGCCGTGACTACAATGGGAATCTTGGATAATAAAAAATAATCAAAGATCAGATTTGGGTGAAAAATATATATGGTAAAGACTCATGCACTTGCCTCGCTACTTTTGGTACGAAAAATGCTAACTAAAGATAATGGAATTTAGCAACTGTTGAAATATGGATTATTTTGGACATTATTGTCACTTGCATAATCGAATATAATGGATCTCATATGGCACCACATTATTAATCATAATTAATTATTGTAGTGTTATCTGTCGATGATTCTTATGATATACTATATAGTATAGAAATAAACAAAGAATATGAAGTCCATAAGCCAGAGACATGGAATAAACTTTTTTCTCTCCCGTGGCAATGCACGGGCATATTTGCTAGTACAAGCCTATGTACTCTCCCCCGGTGAGCTTATTATTTGAAATGTACTTCTTTCGTCCATTGCCTTCTATGATGGCTTTATCCTTTTGTTTACAAACGTCAATTTTGTACGATTGCACTTATCATTTGAAAAGTTGAACTGTCACCGACTAAATTATTGAATTGGACCCTTACATTTCAAGGGATACACTATGTAACAATTAAGAATAATGAAATTAATAATAAATGGTTTGCATAGTACAAGAATTTAGCCAATGGTTAGAATTGAATGATGAACATTGTTAACACAGATTTTTCGAATTCATCCATCAATAAGAGCTCTAGTTCTATTGCATGGGATAAACTATCCCTACAGGGATTTTTGCAAATTAAACACTTCTTTCATTGGTGCTATGTCATGAGAGTAATATTGAGAAGCGACATAAAAAATCGGCAGGAAAAAATGTGATCACGACGAGGTATGATGACAGATTATCAACACTGCACCAACTAGGTAGTACAACTATATATATAAGTAGGTTTATTACGAAGTCACGTAGATATATAGTATGGCATAGCAAGTTTCATAAGTACTACATCAAAGGTTCAAACATCTGAAGCATGGAGTTATATGATTAGGCATGGTGGAGAGATCAACTCATAATCTAAGTCAACGTCATAGCCGAAGTCGTCGTCGTCATCCTCGACGGACTCCTCGGCGAGATCGTCCCTGACTATCGGGTCGTCCTCGGCGAGATCGTCCCAGTCTATTTGGGTGCCTCTGGAAAACACCATGGTACCTACTGTTGTCCGCCATTTCAGGAAATATGACCTAGAACATGCAGATAAATAAATTTAGCAAAAGAGCTGAAGAAATCTTCAACAACACAATATGAATTAAAAACAAAGAAAAGAATTAGCATGACCTCTGCATAGAAATGGACACATTAAGACCTAGAAATCTGGCGAAACAGAAACAAATCAACCTTTCACCAAAAATTTACGCTTATAGTATGAATCCCTGTAAAGAAATGAAGGCATCTACTACAACACAATACGAATAAAAAATAAACAAAGAAATTTGACATTACCTCTTCATAAAAATGGACACACTAAAAGCTAGAAATTTTGCAAAACAGAAATAAATCAACGCTTCGCCAAAACTATAGCACTTATAGTATCTATCCCAGTAAAGAACTATAAACTACAACTATACGGCTATTGAGTTCATATATACAGCTAGTTTTGATTGCTACAACTATAAACTACAATTATCGAATACAACTAGAAATATCAAAATACAACTACAATTTGCTTTAATGTGTGCATTAAAAACCACTAGTAGAAAACAGGGTTTTAATCCCGATTCGTAAGGGCCTTTAGTACCGGTTCTGGAACCGGCACTAAAGGGTGGAGACTAAAGCCCCACCCCCTGTAGTCCCGGTTCAACACGAACCACTACTAAAGGCAAACCACGTGGCACGAGCCCGCGCCGTGGTATGGGGGACCTTTAGTCCCGGTTGGTAACACCAACCGCTACCAGCCGGGACTAAAGGTTTTTTTTTAATTTTTTGATTTTTTCCTGATTTTCATATTTCTAAATTATTTGATGATTTAGTCTCTAATCACCCCTCATAACTGCTCAAGATTGGATCACTCATTCCAAATCGTATAACTTCCCGGCCGGTCACCCATCCTCTCACTACTCCAGCCTGACCACGCTTAACTTCCGAGTTCTATTCCCCTTTGTTTCCAAGTCTGCACTTGTTGTTTTGCTGACAATAGTTAGCTGTCAATCCTATTAACCCTCAGGAGTTTAGCTTGAGCATGAAGTCACACATTTCACCGTTTGAGTTTGAAACTTTTATTCTAAAAATAATAATTATTTAGTAACACTAATATTTCTTGAATAAGTAGTTTGACCATAGTTTGACCATATTTGACCAAAATTCAAAAAACTGAAATAATTATTTAGTAACTAACACTAATATTTCTTGAATAAGTAGTTTGGAAGTGTAGATCAGGGCCTTCTCAACAAATCCCTAGAAAATCAACAAGTTTGATTGGCTAGGGAGAGAGATCGGGCGAAAATGGATCTTGGTGCAACAATGGAGCTTAGGGATAGAAGAGGTAGTCAACTCGGAGAAGAAGACACCCCTTATATAGTGGAGGAACAAATCCAACCGTTATCCACCAACTCAGCCTGCGTAGCACGGTACTACCGCGTCAGGGGCACGGTACTACCGCAAGGTCACACGGTACTACCGCAGGGCCCCGCGGTACTACCGCCCGTGCAAGAGAGACCAGAAAAGCCCAGATGCAATGAAGCAGAGGGCGGTAGAACCGCTGGCGCAGTACTACCGCTCTCCCTTGCGGTACTACCGCAAGGCAGGGATAGTCCAGATTTTGGGAAGGCACAGACACATAAAAATACATCCGTGGCAACTTCCGCTGAGTTGGGATCTATACAAAAATTGGACACGGTAGTACTGCAAGCCAGGAGCGGTACTACCGCGCGGGTTGCGCATGTAAAAAATTACATCCGCTCCTACTGCCGCGCAAGCTGCTGAGCCTGGCTAGCGCGCACGATACTACCTCGCACCGGGCGCGGTACTACCGCGTAGGGCGCGGATGTAAAAAATTACATCCGCCCCTACTACCGCAATAGCAGCAACGCCTGGCCAGAGGTCACAGTACTACCGCTCCAAGGAAGCGGGACTACTGTAGGCACTTGCAGTACTACCGCGCCAGGGGCCGATACTACCGCAAGGGCCTGCGGTACTACCGCCCCTAGGAGCAGTACTACCGCATGCCCCAGCTCAGCAATCACTAACTTTTGTATAGACAAGAAAATACGGCGGATGCTGCAAAGTGCGAAAGGAAAGGCGGTGCAAAAGGAGTAGACGTGTACGTGACGAATCTACCCAAACCTTTTCAAAGCGGACCCCCTCTTAATAGTACGGGTTTCCTATGACTCAAATCCATGGAAAAGAAACATAGAGAAACGCCGTCTTCAATAGTCTTCGAATTCGAGGGGCAACAAATCGTCTTGTGCCTAGTGATGAAATGTATGAAATACTCAATGCACATGATTAGTCCGCAAAAGCATTGTCATCAATCACCAAAACAATTGAGGGATAAATATTCCCTTACAATCTCCCCATTTTGGTGGATTGATGACAATACGGGATTTGCACAAAGGGAGATAACATAGAACATGAGCAAACCCCACATCTCTAGAATATAGACGGGCTCCCCTAGATGTGTGCTATCTAGATAAGTGCTTTGGACTGCACGGCACACATACTAGGATCAACACTCCCCCTATATTTTATAGACAAGGCATAACTTGCAACAATAAGGCTAACACTAAGCAAAATAGTAAATATGAGCATAATGTAAATAGCACAAGATAGCATAAGCTCAATAAGGTACGATAGATTGCATATGTCTTACACCATATGATAGAAAGATCTCACAAGTGCAAACCAAACCAGAGAAAACGAGGTCCAACGGAACGAAAGCAAATGAAACAAACACGGCACACGACTCGCAAATCCTACACTCTCTCCCCCTTTGGCATCGAGACGCCAAAAAGGCAGAGAGGATACCTACAACACAAGTGGTGGCTCAAGCGGAGTAGTCACTCGCATGCTCTCCGTCGGACTCGGCGGTAGGGATGGGCTCCTCCTCAGAATCAGTCCACTTGTAGCCCTGTTATGCCATCCATTCGGCCTCTAGAGTGATGTGCTTCTCGGATCCGCTAAAAATGTCCTCTCCAAAAGTCATCAAGATCCTCTTGTCGCGGCGGCAACTCTCCTTGGAGGCAACGTGAGTCCGGTACTGCCCCTTGGCTTGCATGCAAAACAATGCCTTTATCTTGGCCTTCAACTTCTCACTACTAGGAAAAGGCCTGTTAGTGGCGCACCTATTTTGGCCATTAATGACGCACTATAGGTGCGCCACTATCATCATGCCACTAGTAACAAGTACTAATGGCGCACCACTAGTGCGCCATTAGTATACCAGATAGTAGTGGCGCACCACATAGTGCGCCATTACTATGTCCAACGGTGCGCCATTACTATCTGACTTAGTAATGGCGTACCACATATCAGGTGCGCCATTACTAACAATTTTTACAATTTTTTTTTCAAATTTTTTTTCAGAATTTTTTTTTCAAAAAAGAAATTCAAATTGTTTTTCGTTTTTTTAATCTCAGGTCAGTATGGCTTAATCTCGGGTCAATATGCTTAATCTCAAGTCAAATCGCACTTTGTGGTAAAACTTCCCGGAAGGTCACCGATCCTCACACTACTCCAGCCCAAGCACGCTTAGTTTCGCAGTTCTATCCAACCCCAACACCAGCTCACTTAATAGGCACTTGTTGATATATCTATCATATCAATCCTATTAAACCTTGTTGATGTCTATGACTTTGTTCATGTTCATGAGTGTGATGAAATTTTGAAAAAATATTTCAAACTTTCCGGTCATATTACGTATCATATTTTGAAAAAAAATTCCAAAAAAAATTCGAAACCAAATTTATTTTTCTGCTACTAGTGGCGCACCTAGCAAATGGTGCGCCACTAGTAAGTTTGAAACTTTTTCAATTTTCCCCCCTCTAGATCTTAAAAGTCCCGTATCTTTCGTTCTGTTAGGTTTTTGGGGATTTTGAAAATGTTCAACGGGGTTCCCATTACAAATGGCGCACCTGTTACGTGGTGCGCCATTACTAGTTTTGCAAAAAAAATAAAAAAAAATTATTAGTAGTGGCGCACCGTGGTTGTGGTGCGCCATTACTAGTTTGAACTAGTAATGGCGCACTGTACCCTGATGCATCATTACTAGTTTTGAAAAAAAAGTAAAAAAAAATTGTTAGTAGTGGCACACAGAGTGTGTGGTGCGCCATTACTAGTTAAAACTAGTAATGGCGCACTATGCCCTGGTGCGCCATTACTAGTTTTGGAAAAATAAAAAAAATAAAAATTGTTAGTAGTGGCGCACCGTGGTGTGTTGCGCCATTAGTGATATGGACACTAATGGCGTACCTACACATGGTGCGCCACTGCTATATAGCAGTGGCGCACCACATGTGTGGTGCACCATTAATGTCCATATTAGCTATAACCCTTTTCCTACTAGTGTCTTAGCCCATAAGGGCTCAGTAGAGGGAGGGGCATACCCAACAGAACTGTCCTCATCCGCGTCCTCCTCCTCAATCTCATTTTCATCAACTTCCATTCTAGCAGCCTCAGCACGAGTAGTAGTGTTGGCCCACTGGATCTATACATGGAGCTTGATGGGCTCATGACGGGTCCAGTCAGGAGCAAGAAACTCATCACCTGGAAAGAGCTTCGCCCAAGTCTTCGAGATCAACAGAAACAGATAAGGTGCATAGATGGGTACCTTACGGTTGAACACCGCAAACGGAAGCTCGCACCACATGATATGTGAGACATCAAGTGGTTGCGTCTGAGAAATACGCGCCTCCTCACAAAGGAGCATCTTATCCACAAGATAGGCATGCACCTTGTCCTTATCACCAATGCGTGGAAAGAGAGAGTTGCGGAAGGTGCGATACATGATGTCAAGGAAGGAGTTCAGCACCCATGCCTTCTTGCCACTGGGAAGCAACTTCTCAACATAGTAGGGCTGAAGGTTGTTCTTGTTGGCTGACACATAATTGGCATGAGGGCGAACACCAACGGGTGTGTTGAGTCCCTCATCAGGTACATGGAGCAAATCCATGAAGTTCTTCCACGTAGAAGTCATCTGGCGTCCATTGGTCATCTAGGTCATCCTCCGTTCCTCATCAGTATGAAAGTGAACAAAAGCAAAGAACTGGGCCACAATCGCAGGATCAAAGTCCAGGTGGAAAGAGACCACGTGCTCAATGGCAAATTGCTCCACGAGATCCAAGGCCTCACCAAAGTAGGCACGGTGCTTATCATCCCTCATGTGATTCATGTCAATCTAGTGCACGTCCACATATATGTTCTGCTTAGCCTTGATCGCATCCAGATAAATGAGATTCTGCTGCTTGGTCCAGAACAGATCATTCCCTCTGAAGTTGGCACGAGGATTCACATAAGGGTTGATCCTCCTTCGAGTAACAAACTCGGCCAGCAGTATCTCATCCATGCCCATGGAGGGCTCCTTGTTCTTGGTGGCGGTGGTCTTGGTCCTGTGTTGGGGGGCATTGGAGCCCTCTGGAACTTCGTCTTGGTTGCGCAGACGCTTGGAGCCCATGTCACGACTGGGATTGGAACGGCGAGCAGGGGCACTGGAGCCATCACCTAAGACACAAAACACAAAAACACGCACGAGAAGCGAGAAGGATCAATGCAAAGACCATAGCAAAACAGGTGAAACAAGTAGAACTCGCACTTGAGAATTGCCACAAGAGTGAATTGACAACAACGGTTGTACCGCATGGCTGCGCGGTACTAAAATTTTAGTGCTGCTCCTAGCCACGGTAGTACCGTGCCAGGGTGGCACGGTAGTACCGTGTCTCGGAGCGGCAGCAAAATTTTAGTGCCACGCCACGCGCGGTAGTACCGAGGAGCGGTAGTACCGTACAAGCGGTAGTACCGCACCAGAGATGCGGTAGTACCGCACGGTGTCAGATCCAAAACCGCAATTGGATCTGAGCACAACCGTGACAATGAAGCGGTACGACGATTGATCAAATCTACCACGGGGCAACATACCAAGTACAATCTCTACGCATTGCTACTCTCCTACATCCTACTCTTGCAAAGATTTGGCCTAAAATCTCAAGAACAACATGCATCTCCCCAAAAACCTAGAAGCAAAAGAACGAACCAAAGAGAGAGGGATTTGGGGAGAAACCTTGTTCCATGGCAAGAGGAAGTGGTGGGGAACGATCCCACCGGTCGGAATCTGAGGAGACCGGCCGGAGATGGAGATCCAGCGAGGGTCTCCGGTGCCGTTCTTGGCCAGGAGAGAGAGAGAGAGAGTCGGCATGGGGAGAAAGAGTGAATGGGTATGGGGGAGTTGGAACTCCCCCTGCCTGCTCTTAACCCCCACGCGCTCTCAACTGCACGATAGTACTGCGTGTCATTGCAGTAGTACCGCCTGGGCAGAAGTACCGCACCGAGGGCGGTAGTACCGCTCCCCTAGGCGGCAGTAAAAAATTACTACCGTGCTGGGTGCGGTAGTACCATGCGCAGCTCCTGCAGTAGTACCGTGGCAAGCCGCGGTAGTATCGTGTGCCCAAGAAAATGCATGTTTCAAAACAGAGACGACCAAAGGGCCTTTGTACAGCAACCTTCAAGCGAACGGATGCACCAAAACGCTGACACACGAGACAACACACACAAGCTCGGCACGAAGAAAGATAGGCAAGAGAGAACGAGGACTAAACACGCAACACAACCTCTCCAAAGAGAGGGCGGTGGCCGAAGCCACCTATGTTTGAGTCAATTGGTATGGCACCGTGAAGAATTATCCTTGGGCCCATGACCAAAACTCGTCTTTGAAGCACAAGTACCATCAACAATGGCTAATGTGAAAGAGTTGCTCAATTTATGCATAATGGGGGGAGGGAGAGTTCATTGATAGAACAACACTCCCCCTATGTCCATGCCTACTAATAACCCACAAGTATAGGGGATCGCAATAGTTTTCGAGGGTAGAGTCTTCAACCCAAATTTATTGATTCGACACAAGGGGAGCCAAAGAATATTCTCAAGTATTATCAGTTGAGTTGTCAATTCAACCACACCTGGATAACTTAATATCTGCAACAAAGTGTTTAGTAGCAAAGTAATATGATAGTAGTGGTAACGGTAACAAAGGTAACGGTAGCAAAAGTAATATTTTTGCTGTTTTGTAGTGATTGTAACAGTAGCAACGAAAAAGTAAATAAGCGAAGAACAGTATATGGAAAGCTCGTAGGCATTGGATCGGTGATGGAGAATTATGCCGGATGCGGTTAATCATGTAACAATCATAACATAGGGTGACACAGAACTAGCTCCAGTTCATCAATGTAATGTAGGCATGTATTCCGAATATAGTCATACATGCTTATGGAAAAGAACTTGCATGACATCTTTTGTCCTACCCTCCCGTGGCAGCGGGGTCCTAATGGAAACTAAGGGATATTAAGGCCTCCTTTTAATAGAGTACCGGAACAAAGCATTAGCATAAAGTGAATACATGAACTCCTCAAACTATGGTCATGACGAGTGGCTTGCCCGGCACCTTGGACAGGAAAAGCCGAAATCATGGCAGCCCTCACGACAGTCATGACCCGCTTTTGCGCGGGAGAAGACAGCTGGCTGGCTCGTAGCAATAACATGACCAAGAGCCCTGGTAATTCGGATACCAAGGACAGCAATGGCAGGTCACGTCGCAACAAGCACAAGCGCCGCATTAACAGCGACAATGCTGAAGATACGGCAGTTAATGCCAGATTCAGAGGCTCTAAACCCGGTCAGCGGAAAAAGCCATTCAAAAGAAACACTCCGGGCCCGTCCAGTTTGGACCGTATACTCTATCGCTCATGCCAGATACATGGCACCCCCGAAAAACCAGCCAATCACACCAACAGGGATTGTTGGGTGTTCAAGCAGGCCGGCAAGTTAAATGCCGAGAACAGAGACAAGGGGCTACACAGCGACGACGAGGAGGAGCCCCGGCCACCGAACAATAGTGGACAGAAGGGCTTCCCCCCACAAGTGCAGACGGTGAACATGATATACGCAACCCACATCCCCAAGAGGGAGCGGAAGTGTGCGCTCAGGGACGTATACGCGTTGGAGCCAGTCGCCCCAAAGTTCAACCCATGGTCCTCCTGCCCGATCACTTTTTGATCGAAGGGACCACCCCACTAGCATCCGCCATGGCGGATTCGCCGCATTGGTTCTAGACCCAATCATTGACGGATTTCACCTCACTCGAGTCCTTATGGACGGCGGCAGCAGCCTGAACCTGCTTTATCAGGATACAGTGCGGAAAATGGGCATAGACCCCTCAAGGATTAAACCCACAAAAACCACCTTCAAGGGCGTCATACCAGGAGTATAGGCCAACTGCACAGGCTCAGTTACACTTGAAGTGGTCCCGTTCCGCAGTGGCTATCACGCACTGCTCGGACGAACCGCATTTGCAAAGTTCAATGCGGTGCCGCACTACGCATACCTCAAGCTCAAGATGCCAGGACCTCGAGGAGTCATTATGGTCAATGGAAATACCGAACGCTCTCTCCGAACGGAGGAGCATACAGCGGCCCTCGCAGCGGAAGTACAAAGAAGCCTCTCAAGGCAATTCTCCAGTCCAGCTATTAAACGTTCGGACATTGTCAAGCGCACCCGGAGTAACCTACAACAAGACCGCCTGGCAAGTTCCGAGCAAGCGTAGCAATGCGGCCCCAACCCCAGCCCTCGCGAAACTACGAAATCAGTACTACGCGTACACAATTACGCTCTGAAAATACCATGGGCACAGGGGGAGGGGCACGACCACGGCACGCCCAAAATACGGCTCAACCGCACTAGGGGCCCCCGATTTCTTCATTTTTTCTTACTTTCAGGACTCCACTCTTCGGAAGACCTGTCCGGCAGTACAATCGCCGAACACACGATGCAACAACCAAGGAGGCAGAAAGCTACGTCGAATTCCCAGGTGGTCTCTATAACGAGCAAAATACTTGTCTTACATACTGTCCCGCAGCTCGCCCCTAGAGGGGGACATGTCAAATAGTCCCATCTCTTGCTTATCGCACTATTTGTATCGTTCTGCTTTTACTGCAGCCTTTTTCGAATAAACAATGCTTAGCTTCAGCTTATTATTGCATTCTCTATTCATTCCTTTTTTCATATACATGTTCAGTTATGACATTTAGCACCCGTACACTTTGGTACGGTCAATACGCCAGCGGATCAAGCACCCCATAATACAGCGTGAGAAGTCCGAACACTTTCACAAGTGCGGCTCTCCGAACGTATAGCATTATATGCATCAGCTCCGAATCATGTCTTTGGTCAATAGTTGGGTTTGCCCGGCTCCCTTGTTTTGGTACCTTACGTTCCGCTATATCGGCTAAGGTAGCGCTGGGAGAACTACTGCGATTGTGCCCCGGTTGAGCTGGGCTAAGCACCTCAGTAGAGAAAGCTAAAACTGACTGTCATGATAAGGCGAGAGCTGGTCGCTGATTCGAGAGGTTTCGAGTCCCTAAAGACTTATGCCGCTTAGAGCGAGGAGTCGGCTATGTCCGGCCTAGGCGTTTATAGCGCCCCAAAATCGGTCTTCCGAACACTAGGGGCTTAGCCGAAATTTAAAATTATAGAATTCTCTGGCTAAGTGAGAGTGATAACACACTATAGTCTGATTGCCTTGTTCGTTGTGCTGAGCACCTCCCTCGGAGGACCCAAGAATGGGAAAAAGAGTGCTCAGGTTTATCCCGAACACCCCAGCACTAGTGGCATGGGGGCAGAAGCCGACGACTCGCCATCTCTCAGATTTAATAAATGACCAAATAGAAGGTAATATTTTAAATTACAACAAGCGTTGCATAGCGCATATGAACAAGTTTTCAGTGCACAGGATAAAACAAACAAGTTTACTCAAATATTGCATCCTTGGAACATTCATCCGCCACAAGGCGGGCACCCTTTAGGACACCCTCATAATACATCTCGGGGTGGCGATGCTCCTTGCCCTGCGGTGGCCCGTCCTTCACAAGCTTCTCAGCATCCATCTTGCCCCAGTGCACTTTAGCACGGGCAAGCGCCCTACGGGCACCCTCGATGCAGACGGAGCGCTTGATGACTTCAAGCCGTGGACAGGCATCCACCAGCCACCTCACCAGCCCGAAGTAGCTCCCAGGCACGGCCTCCTCAGGCCACAGCCGGACTATGAGACCCTTCATGGCCTGCTCGGCCACCTTATGGAGCTCGACCAGCTGCTTCAGCTGGTCGCTCAAGGGCACAGGGTGTCCGGCCTCAGCATACTAAGACCAAAACACCTTCTCCGTCGAGCTCCCCTCTTCGGCCCGGTAGAAGGCGGCGACATCTGACACGCTACGGGGCAAATCTGCGAATGCTCCTGGAGAGCTCCGGACTCGGGTAAGTAACAAGTAATTCACTTTCACATGCTTGCTTTGCATAAAGAATGCCTTACCAACCGCTATCTTCTTCATCGCCTCAACGTCCTGGAGGGCTTTCCGGGCTTCGGCCTTGGCAGACTTGGCGCTTTTGAGGGCCGCCGCGAGCTCGGACTCTCATGTCTTTGAGTCAAGCTCCAAACTCTCGTGTTTCTTCACAAGAGCCTGGAGCTCTTGCTGTACCTCGCCAACTCGCGCCTCATGTTTCTCCCGCTCAGTGCGCTCTGTGGCCGCCTTCTTTTCGGCCTCGGAAAGCGCTTGCTTCAGGGTCGCCACCTCAGTCGTGGCCCCTAGGACACCAATAGCGATCCTTTCATTTTTTGCAACTTCATCTTTTATATAATTACACAGGGCATTACGGACCTTGGCTCTGCTCGAGCTGCTTCTTCGCAAGGCCGAGCTCTTGCTCGGACCGCTCGAGGTTCTGCTTCAGCGTGTCCACCTCCGCAGTTAGTGCGGCAGAGGCCAGCAGCGAAGCCTGCATACGCATATCGACATAATTATGTTAGACTCCTGCGAATATTATTAGATCCTCTATTCGGCTTTTCCTTGTGAACCCCAAATAGAGCATCAGGGGCTACTGTCTATGCGGTAATATTTTCATAGATTTTCCATGTACCTCAAAGCCTATCAACAGGCTGGCACAGGCTTCAGTCAGCCCGCTCTTGGCGGACTGAACCTTCTGGATCACCGCACTCATGATAGTGCGGTGCTCCTCGTCGATGGAGGCGCCGTTAAGCACATCCAGCAAGTTATCCGGTGCCTCCGGTTGGGCGGAGGCCACCGGTGCAGTAGGCTTGCCCTTCTTTGTAGGGGGCCGCCTGCCGGAGTCCGGAACTGCTGAAGGTTCCGGCGTGGTGTCCGGCCCAAGGCCGGACTCGGAGCCCTTGGGAGCTTTGCTCCCTTTGTGCCTGCAGTCCGGGAGGTCGCCTCGCGGCGCCTCCAGGACCACCTCCCCTTGGCTTGGAGCCTTTTGGGACCACCTCGGCGTCGTCCGTAGGGAGAGGGGAGGTAGCGGTCGGAAGTGAAAAACTATTCACATCCGACGAATCCAGGGAACCGCTCGACGATATGTCGACTCAGGCCCGGGGCGGACTGCATAATTATATTCGGCGTCACGGGAAGCTGTGCAATAAAGGAACGCCACGAGTCACTCTGGTGTCCGAATACTTACGACTTCGCCAGGGGCTTGGCCCTGAGCGGCCACTCCTCTTCGCCATCGTCGGCGTTGGTGGAGTAGTCCGGAGGAAGGGTCCTCCCCTTCTTGGACCCTCCGGCCTCCCAGTTGGGGCGGCCTTCCTTTTCTTTTCTCCCGTTGCTGGGGTAGAAACCTCTCTTTCCTCCTCCTCGTCTTCATGGGAGGAGTGCGCCTCGGAGTCATCGGACGATGAGTCCGACTCCACCGGGCGCCGGGAACTCTTCCGGGTTCCCGTGGCCTTCTTCTTGGCCTTCTTCTCCGGCACCACGTAAGGTGCCAGAACCACCAGCTCCGCCAAGCGGGCGTCTACTGGGTCTCCGGGCAAAGGAGCCGGACAGTTGATTTGTCCGGCCGTCCTCTGCCAGTCCTGTCAAAGGCATGGGGGCTTAGATCCCGCATAGAGTCAAACTATGAAAGACAAATATCCTGTAAGAGGTAAAACAGCTTACCGCGCTGGCTTGACGCTGCGCGCAGAATCCGCGATCCTCGGTGGCGGAAGCGGGAGCCTCGGCGCCCTTGAATAGCACCGTCCAGGCATCTTCGTACGTTGTGTCGAAGAGCCTGTTCAGAGTTCGGTGCTGGGCCGGGTCGAACTCCCACAAGCTGAAAGCCCGTTGTTGGCACGGGAGGACCAGGCGGATGAGCATGACCTGGACTATGTTGACGAGTTTGAGCTTCTTGCTCACTAGGTTTTGGACGCATGTTTGGAGTCCGGTCAGCTCTCCCGAACTACCCCACGGCAGGCCCTTCACTTTCCAGGAGGTGAGCCATGTAGGGATTCCGGATCGGAACTCGGGGGCTGCGACCCATTCAGGGTCACGTGGCTCGGTGATGTAGAACCACCCCGATTGCCACCCCTTTATGGTCTCCACGAAGGAGCCCTCGAGCCAAAGGACGTTGGGCATCTTGCCCACCATGGCGCCTCCGCACTCCGCCTGGCGGCCGCCCACTACCTTTGGCTTAACATTGAAGGTCTTCAGCCATAAGCCGAAGTGGGGCTGGATGCAGAAGAAGGCCTCACACACGACGATAAACGCCAAGATATTGAGGATGAAGTTCCGGGCCAGATCGTGGAAGTCTAGTTCGTAGTAGAACATGAGCCCCCGGATGAATGGGTGGAGAGGGAAGCCTAGTCCACGGAGGAAATGGGTGAGGAACACCACCCTCTCATGGGTCCTAGGGGTGGGGATGAGCTGCCCCTCGTCTGGGAGCCGGTGCGCGATGTCTTCGGACAAGTACCCGGCTCTCCTCAGCTTCTTGATGTGTCCCTCCGTGACGGAAGAGACCATCCACCTGCCTCCCACTCCGGACATGGTTGGAGAAGGTTGAGGTGGGTAATGCGGCCGGACTTGGGCGCTGGAGCTCGAGTGTGCGGAAATGGATGAGCAAAGGAGGAAGAAGGCGTGGATGAAAAGGTGGATCCTTATCCCCTTATATGGGCGGACGAAACTATGCGTTCCCACCAGCCTGGTAAAACTCGCTTATCCCCCAAGCGCCGTAATCAATGGCACGGTTGGGTTACCCACGCCCGTATTGATGAGAATCCTGGGATAAGGGGACATGATCTCTGCTTCGACAAGATGTGCCAAGGAAACCGCCTCGCAAAATGCTCTGAGGTGGGACAGTAAAAATGATTCGAATAAAGGCTTGGCTGTGGTGTGATGTCACGCTACGGAATACGTCAGCAGATTAGATTTGTGAAAATATTACTCTCTACGGTGGTATGTGGAACTTATTTTGCAGAGCCGGACACTATCCTTGTGCTCAAAATCTTCTATGAAGTATTAGGAGGAGGAACCTGCCTTGCAATGCCAAGGACAATCTGCGCGCCAGACTCGTCGTCATTGAAGTCTGGTTCAGGGGCTACTGAGGGAGTCCTGGATTAGGGGGTGTCCGGGTAGCCGGACTATGACCTTTGGCCGGACTGTTGGACTATGAAGATACAAGATTGAAGACTTCGTCTCGTGTCCGGATGGGACTTTCCTTGGCGTGGAAGGCAAGCTTGGCAATACGGATATGTAGATCTCCTCCCATTGTAACCTACTCTGTGTAACCCTATCCCTCTCCATGTCTATATAAACCGGAGGGTTTAGTCCATAGAACAACAATCATACCATAGGCTAGCTTCTAGGGTTTAGCCTCTCTGATCTCGTGGTAGATCTACTCTTGTACTACCCATATCATCAATATTAATCAAGCAGGAGTAGGGTTTTACCTCCATCGAGAGGGCCCGAACCTGGGTAAAAACATCGTGTCCCTTGTCTCTTGTTACCATCCGCCTAGACGCACTGTTCGGGACCCCCTACCCGAGATCCGCCGGTTTTGACACCGACAGTCATCACCGGGAGTGGTCCCGATTATTGTCACTTCGGGGTTGCCGGATCATAACACATAATAGGTGACTATAGACTTGCAAGATAGGATCAAGAACTCACATATATTCATGAAAACATAATAGGTTCAGATCTGAAATCATGGCACTCGGGCCCTAGTGACAAGCATTAAGAATAGCAAAGTCATAGCAACATCAATCTCAGAACATAGTGGATACTAGGGATCAAACCCTAACAAAACTAACTCGATTACATGATAGATCTCATCCAACCCATCATCATCCAGCAAGCCTACGATGGAATTACTCACGCACGATGATGAGCATCATGAAATTGGTGATCGAGGATGGTTGATGATGATGACAGCGATGAACCCCCCCCCCCTCTCCGAAGCCCCGAACGGACTCCAGATCAGCCCTCCCGAGAGGTTTTAGGGCTTGGCGGAGGCTCCGTATCGTAAAACACGATGATTTCTTCTCTCTGATTTTTTTTCTCCCCGAAAGCAAATATATAGAGTTGGAGTTGAGGTCAGAGGAGCTCCAGGGGGGCCACGAGGTAGGGGGGCACGCCCTAGGGGGGAGGGCGCGCCCCCCACCATCGTGGACAGGGTGTGGGCCCCCTGGTCTTCATCTTTTGCAAGGATTTTTTATTATTTCCAAATAGACGTTCCGTGGGGTTTCAGGTCATTCCGAGAACTTTTGTTTCCGCACATAAATAACACCATGGAAAGTCTGCTGAAAACAGCGTCAGTCCGGGTTAGTTCCATTCAAATTATGCAAGTTAGAGTCCAAAACAAGGGCAAAAGTGTTTGGAAAAGTAGATACGACGAAGACGTATCAACTCCCCGAAGCTTAAACCTTTGCTTGTCCTCAAGCAATTCAGTTGATAAACTGAAAGTGATAAAGAAAACTTTTAGAAACTCTGTTTGCTCTTGTTGTAAATATGTAAAGCCAACATTCAAGTTTTCAGCAAAGATTATGACTAACCACATTTTCAATAACTCTTAGGTCTCATGTTTACTCATATCAATAGCATAATCAACTAGTGAGCAATAATAATAAATCTCGGATGACAACACTTTCTCAAAACAATCATAATATGATATAACAAGATGGTATCTCGCTAGCCCTTTCTGAGACCGCAAAACATAAATGCAGAGCACCTTTAAAGATCAAGGACTGACTAGACATTGTAATTCATGGTAAAAGAGATCCAGTCATAGTCATACCCAATATAAATTAATAGTAATGGATGCAAATGACAGTTGCGCTCTCCAGCTAGTGCTTTTTAATAAGAGGGTGATGACTCAACATAAAAGTAAATAGATAGGCCCTTCGCAGAGGGAAGCAGGGATTTGTAGAGGTGCCAGAGCTCGGTTTTAAAATAGACATAAATAATATTTTGAGTGGCATACTTTCATTGTCAACATAACAACCACGAGATGGAGATATCTTCCATGCTACACACATTATAGGCGGTTCCCAAACAGAATGATAAAGTTTATACTCCCCCTCCACCAACAAGCATCAATCCATGGCTTGCTCGAAACAACGAGTGCCTCCAACTAGCAACAGTCCCAGGGGGAGTTTTGTTTGCAATTATTTTGATTTAGTTTGCATAAAGCATGGGACTGGGCATCCCGATGACCAACCATTTTCTCTTGAGTGAGGAGCGGAGTCCACTCCTCTTGAGAATAACCCGCCTAACATGGAAGATAAGGGCAGCCCTAGTTGATACATGAGCTATTAGAGCATACAAAACAGAATGTTTATTTGAAGGTTTAGAGTTTGGCACATACAAATTTACTTGGAACGGCAGGAAGATACCGCATATAGGAAGGTATAGTGGACTCATACGGAATAACTTTGGGGTTTAAGGGATTGGATGCACAAGCAGTATTCCCGCTGAGTACAAGTGAAGGCTAGCAAAAGATTGGGAAGCGACCAACTAGAGTGCGACAACAGTCATGAACACGCATTAAAACTAATAAACATTGGATGCAAGTATGAGTAGGATATAATCCACCATGAACATAAATATCGTGAAGGCTATGTTGATTTTGTTTCAACTACATGTGTGAACATGTGCTAAGTCAAGTCACTTAAATCATTCAAAGGAGGATACCACCCCATCATACCACATCACAACCATTTTAATAGCATGTTGGCACGCGAGGTTAACCATTATAACTCATAGCTAATCAAGCATGGCACGAGCAACTATGATCTTTAATTGTCATTGCAAACATGTTTATTCATAATAAGCTGAATCAGGAACGATGAACTCATCATATTTACAAAAACAAGAGAGGTCGAGTTCATACCAGCTTTTCTCATCTCAGTCAGTCCATCATATATCGTCATAATTACCTTTCACTTGCATGACTGAACGATGTGAATAATAATAAGAGTGCACGTGCATTGGACTAAGCTGGAATCTGCGAGTATTCAATAAACAGGAGAAGACAAGGCAATATGGGCTCTTGGTTAAATCAACAATAATGCATATAAGAGCCACTTCAACAATTTAATCATGGTCTTCTCCTATCGACCCCCAAAGAAAAGAAAAGAAATAAAACTATTTACACGGGAAAGCTCCCAACAAGCAAAAGAAGAACGGGAAATCTTTTTGGGTTTTCTTTTTAATTATTACTACTACAGCAAGAAAAGTAAACTAACTAGAAGCTACACTAATTTTTTTGTTTTTCTTAAGGTTCAACAAACACACAAGAAGAAAGCAAGAAAAAGAAAATAAACTAGCATGAATATTACAGTGAAAAAGTATGAGCACCGACATCTAGCAATGAGTGTGTGTAAACATAAATGTAATGTCGGTGGGAAATACGTACTCCCCCAAGCTTAGGCTTTTGGCCTAAGTTGGTTTATTGCCAAGGATGGCCTGGCGGATATCCGTAGGTGTAGCTGGGGTCCTACTGCGATGCAGCGGTTATCGCCTCCTGAGCTGCAGCATGGCAGCGAGCTGCCTCCGCCATCCTCTCGTACTCATCTGCCTCCTCTCTGGTGATAAAATGTCTTCCTTTTGCCTGATAATCAAAGAAGGAAGGAGCAGGAAGAGTAATACGGAAAGCATGACGTCTGTCAAAGATTAAACGATATCAGAGAGGTGATTCATTCCTCTCGACAAACTGGTGATAGACCATAGAATTATAGTCTAAATAAGTAGGAGGCAACTCAATGTCATCCTCACGAACGTCCACACCAAGAAAATCTACTAAGCGGGTTGTATAAATTCCACCAAAGAAATCTCCATTAAATCTATTATTATGCAACCTACGTGCAACAATGGCTCCCAAATTATAAGTTTGGTCTCCTAACACAGCACTCCTAAGAATACCGAGATCAGGCACACACATGTGACATGCTTCATCTTTACCATTTATGCACCTACCTATGAAAAGAGCAAAATAATGTATAGCAGGAAAATGGATGCTCCCTATGGTAGCTTGTGCTATATCTCTAGATTCCCCCACAGTTATACCAGCAAGAAAGTTTCTAAATTCAGATTTACGGGGTTCACTAACACTACCCCATTGTGGAAGTTTGCAAGCAGAAGTAAAATCCTCTAAGTCCATGGTATAAGATTTTTTCATAAAGATCAAACAGGACAGTTGGAGAATTACGTGAAGATGAAAATTCAAACCTCCTCACAAAAGTACTAGTAAGATAGTGGTACTGGGGGCATTTGTCTGCCTCAAAGCTCACAAGATCGGCGTTACGCAAATATGCGTTAAATTCTTCCTTGATTCCCGCTTGATCCATAAAATTTTCTGAAGGCCATTCACAGGGCCGCACGGGAGCGTCCCTTTGTGGCACCTCGTCAGCATCATGCATTGCAAGCCTGGGTCCTTGCTTCCTTGAAGAACCACCTTGAAACATTTTCCTAAGCATATTTCTTCCTCTGAAAAATTTCTGAAATTTTTAGTAACTTCAAACAAAAGTGAACCAAGCTCAACAAAATTGATAGCAACTACTCCTACAAGTGACTAGAGCCTATATCAAGCATTAGAACTACTTGGAACCATATAAATTTGACATGCAAGCTCAAGAACATGGTCACCTAGGCAGCACAAATTTGCAATGAATAAAGCACTAGAGAAAAAACTAATTGGACCAATGGAGGAGTCACATACCAAGGAACAATCTCCCCAAGCAGTTTTGTGAGAGGTGCTTTGAGCTAAGGAGATCGAAAATCACAGCAAAATGGGCTAGAACTCGTGCTTGAGCTGGATATTGGTGTTTGTGGGAGGAAGAAGGAGTGTATGGGTGCAGGAATAAGTGGAGGAGGGCCACCGTGGGCCCACGAGGCAGGGGGCAAGCCCTGGGCGGTAGGGCGCGCCCTCCACCCTCGTGGCCACGTGCTTGCCCCTCCTGCTGTGTTCTCAGTGCCCGAAATTCTCAAAAATTCTAGAAAAATCATATTCCATTTTCAGGGCATTCGGAGAACTTTTATTTTCGGGGTATTTTTATATTGCACAGATAAATCAGGAAACAGACAGAAAAATACTATTTTTACTTTATTTCAACTAAATAACAAAAAGTAGAAAGAGGGTACAGAAGGTTGTGCCTTCTAGTTTCATCCATCTCATGCTCATCAAAAGGAATCCACTAACAAGGTTGATCAAGTCTTCTTAACAAACTCATTCCGAATAATCATGGAACCGGAGAAATTTCGAATAACACTATGTTACCTCAATGGGGATATGCACATCCCCAATAATAAGAATATCATATTTCTTCTTGACAGTAGGTAGTGGAAATTCAAAACCTCCAAAAATAATTGATGGAATTTTTCCAATAGAATTGATACTTTGGACTTGAGGTTGTTTCCTCGGAAAGTGTACCGTATGCTCATTGCCATTAACATGAAAAGTAACATTGCCTTTGTTGCAATCAATAACAGCCCCTGCAGTATTCAAAAAAGGTCTTCCAAGAATAATAGACATACTATCATCCTCGGGGATATCAAGAATAACAAAGTCCGTTAAAATGGTAATGTTTGCAACCACAACAGGCACATCCTCACAAATACCAACAGGTATAGCAGTTGATTTATCAGCCATTTGCAAAGATATTTCAGTAGGTGTCAACTTATTCAAATCAAGTCTACGATATAAAGAGAGAGGCATAACACTAACATCGGCTTCAAGATCACATAAAGCAGTTTTAACATAGTTTCTTTTAATGGAGCATGTTATAGTAGGTACTCCTGGATCTCCTAGTTTCTTAGGTATTCCACCCTTAAAAGTATAATTAGAAAGCATGGTGGAAATCTCAGCTTCCGGTATCTTTCTCTTATTTGTGACAATATCTTTCATATACTTAGCATAAGGATTCATTTTGAGCATATCAGTCAATCGCATATGCAAAAAGATAGGTCTAATCATTTCAGCAAAGTGCTCAAAATCCTCATCATCCTTTTTCTTGGATGGTTTGGGAGGAAAAGGCATGAGTTTCTGAACCCATGGTTCTCTTTCTTTACCATGTTTCCTAGCAACGAAATCTCTCTTATCATAACGTTGATTCTTTGATTGTGGGTTATCAAGATCAACAGCAGGTTCAATTTCTACATCATTATCATTACTGGGTTGAGCATCATCATGAACATCTTCATTAACATTTTCATTATGTTCATGTTCATTACCAGATTGTGTTTCAGCATCAGAAATAGAAATATCATTTGGATTCTCAGGTGGTTCAGTAATAGGTTCACTAGAAGCATGCAAAGTCCTATCATTTTTCTTTTTCTTCTTTTTAGAAGGACTAGGTGCATCAATATTATTTCTCTAAGAATCTTGCTCAATTCTCTTAGGGTGGCCTTCAGGATACAAAGGTTACTGAGTCATTCTACCAGTTCTAGTAGCCACTTATCATCTTTCTTACTATTCATTTCATTGAGCAAATCATTTTGAGCCTTAAGTACTTGTTCTACTTGAGTGGTGACCATTGAAGCATGTTTAGTAATGAGTTTAAGTTCACCTCTAACATCAGCCATGTAATTACCCAAGTGTTCAATCATATAAGCATTTTGTTTTAATTGTCTACCAAAATAAGCATTGAAATCTTCTTGCTTAACCATAAAGTTATCAAACTCATCCAACCATTGGCTAGCAATTTTAGTAGGAGGGATTTCAGCTTTATCATACCTATAGAGATAATTTACCTTTACTACCTGTGTCGGGTTATCAAGACCATGAGTTTCTTCAATAGGTGATGGATTAAGATCATATGTTTCTTCAACAGGCGGTACATTAAGACCATGTATTTCTTCAATAGGAGGTAAATCCTTAACATCTTCAGCTTTAATACCTTTTTCTTTCATAGATTTCTTTGCCTCTTGCATATCTTCAGGACTGAGAAATAGAACACCTCTTTTCTTCGGAGTTGGTTTAGGAATAGGCTCAGGAATTGGCTCAGGAAATGTCCAATTATTTTCATTTGTCAACATATTATTCAATAGAATTTCAGCTTCATCCGGTGTTCTTTCCCTGAAAACAGAACCAGCACAACTATCCAGGTAATGTCTGGAAGCATCGGTTAGTCCATTGTAAAAGATATCAAGTATTTCATTTTTCTTGAGAGGATGATCAGGCAAAGCATTAAGTAACTTGAGAAGCCTCCCCCAAGCTTGTGGGAGACTCTCTTCTTCAATTTGCACAAAATTATATATTTCCCTCAAAGCAGCTTGTTTCTTATGAGGAGGGAAATATTTAGCAGAGAAGTAATAAATCATATCCTGGGGACTACGCACACAACCAGGATCAAGAGAATTAAACCATATCTTAGCATCACCCTTTAATGAGAATGGAAATATTTTAAGGATATAAAGGTAGCGAGTTCTCTCATCATTAGTGAACAGGGTGGCTATATCATTTAATTTAGTAAGATGTGCCACAACAATTTCAGATTCATAGCCATGAAAAGGATCAGTTCAACCAAAGTAATTATATTAGGATCAATAGAGAATTCATAATCCTTATCAGTAACACAGATAGGTGAAGTAGCAAAAGCAGGGTCAGGTCTCATTCTATCATTAAGAGATTGTTGATTCCATTTAGCTAATAATCTCTTGAGTTCATATCTATCTTTGCAAGCCAAAATAACTGCAGAAGCTTCTTTATCAAAAACATAACCTCAGGAATAACAGGCAAGTTTTCATCATCAATTTCATCAATATAATCAGTTTCAATAATTTCTTTCTCTCTAGCTCTAGCAATTTGTTCATCAAGAAGTTCACTAAGGGGCATAGTAGTATCAAGCATAGAAGTAGTTTCATCATAAGTATCATGCATAGCAGAAGTGGCATCATCAATAACATGCGACATATCGGAACGAGTAGAAGAAGCAGGTTTAGGTGTCGCAAGCTTACTCAAAAAAGAAGGTGAATCAAGTGCAGAGCAAGATGGCAGTTCCTTACCTCCCCTCGTAGTTGAGGGATAAATTGTTGTCTTAGCGTCTTTGAAGTTCTTCATAGTGACCAGCAGATATAAATCCCAAGTGACTCAAAGAATAGAGCTATGCTCCCCGGCAACGACGCCAGAAAATAGTCTTGATAACCCACAAGTATAGGGGATCGCAACAGTTTTCGAGGGTATAGTATTCAACCCAAATTTATTGATTCGACACAAGGGGGGCCAAAGAATATTCTCAAGTATTAGCAGTTGAGTTGTCAATTCAACCACACCTGGATAACTTAATACCTGCAGCAAAGTGTTGAGTAGCAAAGTAATATGATAGTAGTGGTAACGGTTGAAGGAAATATGCCCTAGAGGCAATAATAAAGTTATTATTTATTTCCTTATAATCATGATAAATGTTTATTATTCATGCTAGAATTGTATTAACCGGAAACATAATACATGTGTGAATACGTAGACAAACAAAGTGTCACTAGTATGCCTCTACTTGACTAGCTCGTTAATCAAAGATGGTTATGTTTCCTAACCATGAACAATGAGTTGTTATTTGATTAACGAGGTCACATCATTAGTTGAATGATCTGATTGACATGACCCATTCCATTAGCTTAGCACCCGATCGTTTAGTATGTTGCTATTGCTTTCTTCATGACTTATACATGTTCCTATAACTATGAGATTATGCAATTCCCGTTTGCCGGAGGAACACTTTGGGTGCTACCAAACGTCACAACGTAACTGGGTGATTATAAAGGAGCATTACAGGTGTCTCCAAAGGTACATGTTGGGTTGGCGTATTTCGAGATTAGGATTTGTCACTCCGATTGTCGGAGAGGTATCTCTGGGCCCTCTCGGTAATGCACATCACATAAGCCTTGCAAGCATTACAACTAATATGTTAGTTGTGAGATGATGTATTACGGAACGAGTAAAGAGACTTGCCGGTAACGAGATTGAACTAGGTATTGGATACCGACGATCGAATCTCGGGCAAGTAACATACCGATGACAAAGGGAACAACGTATGTTGTTGTGCGGTCTGACCGATAAAGATCTTCGTAGAATATGTAGGAGCCAATATGGGCATCCAGGTCCCGCTATTGGTTATTTACCGGAGACATGTCTCGGTCATGTCTACATTGTTCTCAAACCCGTAGGGTCCGCACGCTTAAGGTTACGATGATAGTTATATTATGAGTTTATGCATTTTGATGTACCGAAGGTTGTTCGGAGTCCCGGATGTGATCACGGACATGACGAGGAGTCTCGAAATTGTCGAGACGTAAAGATTGATATATTGGAAGCCTATGTTTGGATATTGGAAGTGTTCCGGGTGAAATCGGGATTTTACCGGAGTACTGGGAGGTTACCGGAACCCCCCGGGAGCCATATGGGCCTTCATGGGCCTTAGTGGAAAGGAGAAAGGGGAAGCCCAAGGTGGCTGCGCGCCTCCCCCTCCCCTAGTCCTATTAGGACTAGGAGAGGTGGCCGGCCCCCCTCTCCCTCTTTCCCCCTCGGGGAATCCTAGTCCAACTAGGATTGGGGGGGGGGAGTCCTACTCCCGGAAGGAGCAGGACTCCTCCTGCGCCCTCCTCCTGGCCGGCGCCCCCCTCCCCCTTGGCTCCTTTATATACTGAGGCAGAGGCACCCCAGAAACACACAAGTTGATCCACGTGATCTATTCCTTAGCCGTGTGCGGTGCCCCAGCCACCATATTCCTCGATAATACTGTAGCGGAGTTTAGGCAAAGCCCTGCTGCTGTAGTGCATCAAGATCGTCACCACGCCGTCGTGCTGACGGAAATCTTCCCCGACACTTTGCTGGATCGGAGTCCGGGGATCGTCATCGAGCTGAACGTGTGCTCGAACTCGGAGGTGCCGTAGTTTCGGTACTTGATCGGTTGGATCGTGAGGACGTACGACTACTTCCTCTACGTTGTGTCATCGCTTCCGCAGTCGGTCTGCGTGGGTACGTAGACAGCACTCTCCCCTCTTGTTGCTATGCATCACATGATCTTGCGTGTGCGTAGGAATTTTTTTGAAATTACTACGAAACCCAACAGTGGCATCCGAGCCTAGGTTATTTATGTTGATGTTATATGCACGAGTAGAACACAAGTGAGTTGTGGGCGATATAAGTCATACTGCCTACCAGCATGTCATACTTTGGTTCGGCGGCATTGTTGGACGAGACAACCCGGACCAACATTACGCGTACGCTTACGCGAGACCGGTTTCCCCGAGGTGCTTTGCACATAGGTGGCTTGCGGGCGACAGTCTCTCCAACTTTAGTTGAACCAAGTATGGCTACGCCCGGTCCTTGCGAAGGTTAAAACGGAGTCTATTTGACAAACTATCGTTGTGGTTTTGATGCGTAGGTGAGATTGGTTCTTGCTTAAGCCCGTAGCAGCCACGTAAAACTTGCAACAACAAAGTAGAGGACGTCTAACTTGTTTTTGCAGGGCATGTTGTGATGTGATATGGTCAAGACATGATGCTGAATTTTATTGTATGAGATGATCATGTTTTGTAACCGAGTTATCGGCAACTGGCAGGAGCCTTATGGTTGTCGTTTTATTGTATGCAATGAAATCGTGATGTAATGCTTTACTTTATTACTAAGCGGTAGTAATAGTCGTGGAAGCACAAGCTTGGCGAGACGACAACGATGCTACGATGGAGATCAAGGTGTCACGCCGGTGATGATGGTGATCACGACGGTGCTTCGGAGATGGAGATCACAAGCACAAGATGATGATGGCCATATCATATCACTTATATTGATTGCATGTGATGTTTATCCTCTTATGCATCTTATCTTGCTTGGATTGACGGTAGCATTATAAGATGATCTCTCACTAAATTATCAAGAAGTGTTCTCCCTGAGTATGCACCGTTGCGAAAGTTCTTCGTGCTGAGACACCACGTGATGATCGGGTGTGATAGGTTCTACGTTCAAATACAACGGGTGCAAAACAGTTGCACACGCGGAATACTCAGGTTATACTTGACGAGCCAAGCATATACAGATATGGCCTACGAACACGGAGACCGAAAGGTCGAGCGTGAATCATATAGTAGATATGATCAACATAATGATGTTCACCATTGAAAACTACTCCATCTCACGTGATGATTGGTTATGGTTTAGTTGATTTGGATCACGTAATCACTTAGAGGATTAGAGGGATGTCTATCTAAGTGGGAGTTCTTTAATTAATTTGATTAACTGAACTTAAATTTATCATGAAACTTAGTACCTGATTAGTATCTTGCTTGTTTATGTTTGATTGTAGATAGATGGCTCGTGCTGTTGTTCCGTTGAATTTTAATGCGTTCCTTGAGAAAGCAAAGTTGAAAGATGATGGTAGCAATTACACGGACTGGGTCCGTAACTTGAGGATTATCCTCATTGCTGCACAGAAGAATTACGTCCTGGAGGCACCGCTGGGTGCCAGGCCTGCTGCAGGAGCAACGCCGGATGTTATGAACGTCTGGCAGAGCAAAGCTGATGACCACTCGATAGTTCAGTGTGCCATGCTTTACGGTTTAGAATCGGGACTTCAACGACGTTTTGAACGTCATGGAGCATATGAGATGTTCCAGGAGTTGAAGTTAATATTTCAAGCAAATGCCCGGATTGAGAGATATGAAGTCTCCAATAAGTTCTATAGCTACAAGATGGAGGAGAACAGTTCTGTTAGTGAGCATATACTCAAAATGTCTGGGTATAATAATCACTTAATTCAATTGGGAGTTAATCTTCCAGATGATTGCGTCATTGACAGAATTCTTCAATCACTGCCACCAAGCTACAAGAGCTTCGTGATGAACTATAATATGCAAGGGATGAACAAGACTATTCCTGAGCTCTTCGCAATGCTGAAAGCTGCGGAGGTAGAAATCAAGAAGGAGCATCAAGTGTTGATGGTCAACAAGACCACTAGTTTCAAGAAAAAGGGCAAAGGGAAGAAGAAGGGGAACTTCAAAAAGAACAGCAAGCAAGTTGCTACTCAAGAGAAGAAACCCAAACATGGACCTAAGCCTGAAACTGAGTGCTTCTATTGCAAGCAGACTGGTCACTGGAAGCGGAACTGCCCCAAGTATTTGGCGGATAAGAAGGATGGCAAGGTGAACAAAGGTATATGTGATATACATGTTATTGATGTGTACCTTACTAATGCTCGCAGTAGCACCTGGGTATTTGATACTGGTTCTGTTGCTAATATTTGCAACTCGAAACAGGGACTACGGATTAAGCGAAGATTGGTTAAGGACGAGGTGACGATGCGCGTGGGAAACGGTTCCAAAGTCGATGTGATCGCAGTCGGCACGCTACCTCTACATCTACCTTCGGGATTAGTATTAGACCTAAATAATTGTTATTTGGTGCCAGCGTTAAGCATGAACATTATATCTGGATCTTGTTTGACGCGAGACGGTTATTCATTTAAATCAGAGAATAATGGTTGTTCTATTTATATGAGTAATATCTTTTATGGTCATGCACCCTTGAAGAGTGGTCTATTCTTATTGAATCTCGATAGTAGTAACACACATATTCATAATGTTGATGCCAAAAGATGCAGAGTTGATAATGAGAGTGCAACTTATTTGTGGCACTGCCGTTTAGGTCATATCGGTGTAAAGCGCATGAAGAAACTCCATTCTGATGGACTTTTGGAACCACTTGATTATGAATCACTTGGTACTTGCGAACCGTGCCTCATGGGCAAGATGACCAAAACACCGTTCTCCGGTACTATGGAGAGAGCAACAGATTTGTTGGAAATCATACATACAGATGTATGTGGTCCGATGAATATTGAGGCTCGTGGCAGATATCGTTATTTTCTCACCTTCACAGATGATTTAAGCAGATATGGGTATATCTACTTAATGAAACATAAGTCTGAAACATTTGAAAAGTTCAAGGAATTTCAGAGTGAAGTTGAAAATCATCGTAACAAGAAAATAAAGTTTCTACGATCTGATCATGGAGGAGAATATTTGAGTTATGAGTTTTGTGTACATTTGAAAAATTGTGGAATAGTTTCGCAACTCACGCCACCCGGAACACCACAGCGTAATGGTGTGTCCGAACGTCGTAATCGTACTTTACTAGATATGGTGCGATCAATGATGTCTCTTACTGATTTACCGCTATCGTTTTGGGGATACGCTCTAGAGACGGCCGCATTCACGTTAAATAGGGCACCATCAAAATCTGTTGAGACGACGCCTCATGAACTGTGGTTTGGCAAGAAACCAAAGTTGTCGTTTCTGAAAGTTTGGGGCTGCGATGCTTATGTGAAAAAGCTTCAACCTGAAAGCTCGAACCCAAATCGGAGAAATGTGTCTTCATAGGATATCCAAAGGAAACTATTGGATACACCTTCTATCACAGATCTGAAGGCAAGACTTTTGTTGCTAAATTCGGAAACTTTCTAGAGAAGGAGTTTCTCTCGAAAGAAGTGAGTGGGAGGAAAGTAGAACTTGACGAGGTAACTGTACCTGCTCCTTTATTGGAAAGTAGTACATCACAAAAAACTGTTTCAGTGACACCTACACCAGTTAGTGAGGAAGCTAATGATAATGATCATGAAACTTCAGATCAAGATACTACTGAACCTCGTAGATCAACCAGAGTAAGATCCGCGCCAGGGTGGTACGGTAATCCTGTTCTGGAAGTCATGCTACTAGATCATGATGAACCTACGAACTATGAAGAAGCGATGGTGAGCCCAGATTCCGCAAAATGGCTTGAAGCCATGAAATCTGAGATGGGATCCATGTATGAGAACAAAATATGGACTTTGGTTGACTTGCCCGATGATTGGCAAGCAATTGAGAATAAATGGATCTTCAAGAAGAAGACTGACGCTGACGGTAATGTTACTGTCTACAAAGCTTGACTTGTCGCAAAAGGTTTTCGACAAGTTCAAGGGGTTGACTACGATGAGACCTTCTCACCAGTAGCGATGCTTAAGTCTGTCCGAATCATGTTAGCAATTGCCGCATTTTATGATTATGAAATTTGGCAGATGGATGTCAAAACTGCATTCCTGAATGGATTTCTGGAAGAAGAGTTGTATATGATGCAATCAGTAGGTTTTGTCAATCCAAAGGGAGCTAACAAAGTGTGCAAGCTCCAGCGATCCATTTATGGACTGGTGCAAGCCTCTCGGAGTTGGAATAAACGCTTTGATAGTGTGATCAAAGCATTTGGTTTTATACAGACTTTCGGAGAAGCCTGTATTTACAAGAAAGTGAGTGGGAGCTCTGTAGCATTTCTGATATTATATGTGGATGACATATTACTGATTGGAAATGATATAGAATTTCTGCATAGCATAAAGGGATACTTGAATAAGAGTTTTTCAATGAAAGACCTCGGTGAAGTTGCTTACATATTAGGCATAAAGATTTATAGAGATAGATCAAAACGCTTAATTGGGCTTTCACAAACAACATACCATGACAAAATTTTGAAGAAGTTCAAAATGGATCAAGCAAAGAAAGGATTCTTGCCTGTGTTACAAGGTGTGAAATTGAGTAAGACTCAATGCCCGACCACTTCAGAAGATAGACAGAATATGAAAGATGTTCCCTATGCATCAGCGATAGGATCTATCATGTATGCAATGCTGTGTACCAGACCTGATGTGTGCCTTGCTCTAAGTCTAGCAGGGAGGTACCAAAGTAATCCAGGAGTGGATCACTGGACAGCGGTCAAGAACATCCTGAAATACCTGAAAAGGACTAAGGATATGTTTCTCGTATATGGAGGTGACAAAGAGCTCGTCGTAAATGGTTACATTGATGCAAGCTTTGACACTGATCCGGACGATTCTAAATCGCAAACCGGATACGTGTTTACATTAAACGGTGGAGCTGTCAGTTGGTGCAGTTCTAAACAAAGCGTCGTAGCGGGATCTACATGTGAACCGGAGTACATAGCTGCCTTGGAAGCAGCAAACGAAGAAGTCTGGATGAAGGAGTTCATATCCGATCTAGGTGTCATACCTAGTGCATCGGGTCCAATGAAAATCTTTTGTGACAATACTGGTGCAATTGCCTTGGCAAAGGAATCCAGATTTCACAAGAGAACCAAGCACATCAAGAGACGCTTCAATTCCATCCGGGATCTAGTCCAGGTGGGAGACATAGAAATTTGCAAGATACATACGGATCTGAATGTTGCAGACCCATTGACTAAGCCTCTTCCACGAGCAAAACATGATCAGCACCAAGACTCCATGGGTGTAAGAATCATTACGGTGTAATCTAGATTATTGACTCTAGTGCAAGTGGGAGACTGAAGGAAATATGCCCTAGAGGCAATAATAAAGTTATTATTTATTTCCTTATAATCATGATAAATGTTTATTATTCATGCTAGAATTGTATTAACCGGAAACATAATACATGTGTGAATACGTAGACAAACAAAGTGTCACTAGTATGCCTCTACTTGACTAGCTCGTTAATCAAAGATGGTTATGTTTCCTAACCATGAACAATGAGTTGTTATTTGATTAACGAGGTCACCTCATTAGTTGAATGATCTGATTGACATGACCCATTCCATTAGCTTAGCACCCGATCGTTTAGTATGTTGCTATTGCTTTCTTCATGACTTATACATGTTCCTATAACTATGAGATTATGCAACTCCCGTTTGCCGGAGGAACACTTTGGGTGCTACCAAACGTCACAACGTAACTGGGTGATTATAAAGGAGCATTACAGGTGTCTCCAAAGGTACATGTTGGGTTGGCGTATTTCGAGGTTAGGATTTGTCACTCTGATTGTCGGAGAGGTATCTCTGGGCCCTCTCGGTAATGCACATCACATAAGCCTTGCAAGCATTACAACTAATATGTTAGTTGTGAGATGATGTATTACGGAACGAGTAAAGAGACTTGCCGGTAACGAGATTGAACTAGGTATTGGATACCGACGATCGAATCTCGGGCAAGTAACATACCGATGACAAAGGGAACAACGTATGTTGTTGTGCGGTCTGACCGATAAAGATCTTCGTAGAATATGTAGGAGCCAATATGGGCATCCAGGTCCCGCTATTGGTTATTTACCGGAGACATGTCTCGGTCATGTCTACATTGTTCTCAAACCCGTAGGGTCCGCACGCTTAAGGTTACGATGACAGTTATATTATGAGTTTATGCATTTTGATGTACCGAAGGTTGTTCGGAGTCCCGGATGTGATCACGGACATGACGAGGAGTCTCGAAATGTTCGAGACGTAAAGATTGATATATTGGAAGCCTATGTTTGGATATCGGAAGTGTTCCGGGTGAAATCGGGATTTTACCGGAGTACCGGGAGGTTACCGGAACCCCCCGGGAGCCATATGGGCCTTCATGGGCCTTAGTGGAAAGGAGAAAGGGGAAGCCCAAGGTGGCTGCGCGCCTCCCCCTCCCTAGTCCTATTAGGACTAGGAGAGGTGGCCGGCCCCCCTCTCCCTCTTTCCCCCTCGGGGAATCCTAGTCCAACTAGGATTGGGGGGGGGGGAGTCCTACTCCCGGAAGGAGTAGGACTCCTCCTGCGCCCTCCTCCTGGCCGGCGCCCCCCTCCCCCTTGGCTCCTTTATATACTGAGGCAGAGGCACCCCGGAAACACACAAGTTGATCCACGTGATCTATTCCTTAGCCGTGTGCGGTGCCCCAGCCACCATATTCCTTGATAATACTGTAGCGGAGTTTAGGCGAAGCCCTGCTGCTGTAGTGCATCAAGATCGTCACCACGCCGTCGTGCTGACGGAACTCTTCCCCGACACTTTGCTGGATCGGAGTCCGGGGATCGTCATCGAGCTGAACGTGTGCTTGAGCTCGGAGGTGCCGTAGTTTCGGTACTTGATCGGTTGGATCGTGAAGACGTAGGACTACTTCCTCTACGTTGTGTCATCGCTTCCGTAGTCGGTCTGCGTGGGTACGTAGACAGCACTCTCCCCTCTTGTTGCTATGCATCACATGATCTTGTGTGTGCGTAGGAAATTTTTTGAAATTACTACGAAACCCAGCAACGGTAACACAGGTAACGGTAGCAAAAGTAATATTTTTGGTGTTTTGTAGTAATTGTAATAGGAGCAACGGAAAAGTAAATAAGGGAGGAATAGTATATGGAAATTTCGTAGGCATTGGATCGGTGATGGAGAATTATGCCGGATGCGGCTCATCATGTAACAATCATAACACAGGGTGACACAGAACTAGCTCCAGTTCATCAATGTAATGTAGGCATGTATTCCGAATATAGTCATACGTGCTTATGGAAAAGAACTTGCATGACATCGTCCTACCCTCCCGTGGTACCGGGGTCCTAATGGAAACTAAGGGATATTAAGGCCTCCTTTTAATAGAGCACCGGAACAAAGCATTAGCACAAAGTGGATACATGATTATTGTCCTCAGACTATGGTAATCACCGGGAGTGGTCCCGATTATTGTCACTTCGGGGTTGCCGGATCATAACACATAGTAGGTGAATATAGACTTGCAAGATAGGATCAAGAACTCACATAGATTCATGAAAACATAATAGGTTCAGATCTGAAATCATGGCACTCGGGCCATAGTGACAAGCATTAAGCATAGCAAAGTCATAGCAACATCAATCTCAGAACATAGTGGATACTAGGGATCAAACCCTAACAAAACTAACTCGATTACATGATATATCTCATCCAACCCATCACCGTCCAGCAAGCCTACGATGGAATTACTCACGCACGTCGGTGAGCATCATGAAATTGGTGATGGAGGATGGTTGATGATGATGACAACGACGAATCCCCCTCTCTGAAGCCCCGAACGGACTCTAGATCAGCCCTCCCGAGAGGTTTTAGGGCTTGACGACGGCTCAGTATCGTAAACGCGATCATTTCTTCTCTCTGATTTTTTTTCTCCCCAAAAGAAAATATATAGAGTTGGAGTTGAGGTCGGAGGAGCTCCAGGGGGCCCACGAGGTAGGGGGCGCGCCCTTGGGGGGAGGGCGCGCCCCCCACCTTCGTGGACAGGGTGTGGGCCCCCTGGTCTTAATCTTTTGCAAGGATTTTTTTATTATTTCCAAGTAGACGTTCTGTGGAGTTTCAGGTCATTCCGAGAACTTTTGTTTTTGCACACAAATAACACCATGGAAAGTTTGCTGAAAAACAGCGTCAGTCCGGGTTAGTTCCATTCAAATCATGCAAGTTAGAGTCCAAAACAAGGGCAAAAGTGTTTGGAAAAGTAGATAAGACGGAGACGTATCACCTACACCTAAACAAGATAACAAGTTGAGTATGGTGGGGTGTGCAAGGGTTCAAGCAACATTGCTCGAATCAATGGTATTTAGCTCATACCTTAACTCGCGAAATCTTGCTTCATCCAAGGGCTTCGTGAAAATATCTGTAAGGTTACCATGAGTGTTGACATAGTTGAGCTCGATCTCCCCTCGCCTAATGTGATCCCGGATGAAGTGTACCGAATCTCAATATGCTTCGTCTTGAAGTGTTGCAACGGGTTGAGAGAAATCTTGATGGCACATTCATTGTCACACCAAAGAGGCACTTTGTCACAAATGACACCGTAATCCTTTAAAGTTTGCCTCATCCACAGAAGTTGTGCACAACAACTACCGGCCGCCACATACTCCGCTTCGGTGGACGAGAGAGACACACAACTTTGCTTCTTAGAAGACAAACTTACCAAAGAGGAACCATGGAATTGGCACCCTCCGGAAGTGGACTTCCTATCCACTTTGTCTCCTGCCCAATCCGAGTCTGAATATCCTGCAAGCTTGAAGTTTGCTCCTCTTGGGTACCATAAGCCAAAGTTTGGGGTATGAGCCAAATATCGAAAGATTCGTTTGACCGCCACAAAGTGGCTTTCCTTAGGTGCGGCTTGAAACCATGCACAAATTCCCACATTCAACATGATATCCAGTCTAGATGCACAAAGGTAAAGCAAGGAGCCAATCATGGAGCGATATACCTTTTGATCCACCGCTTTACCATTGGGATCTCCATGTCAAGTTGGCATTTGACGGGCATTGGAGTGGAAGCTGGCTTGACATCACTTAGCTTGAATCTCTTGAGCATGTCTTGAGTATATTTGGCTTGGTTGATGAAGGTTCCTTCTCTTCATTGCTTGACTTCGAACCCGAGAAAGAACTTCAATTCTCCCATCGGAGACATCTTGAACTTTGAGGTCATGACAGCGGCAAATTCCTCATCGAAAGCTTTGTTAGGGGAATGAAAGATAATATCATCAACATATAGTTGGCACACAAACAACTCCCCTTTGACCTTCTTAGTAAAAAGAGTGGGGTCGATTTTCCCAACTTCGAAACCACGATCTTGTAACAACTTGGTAAGGTGGTCATACCACGCATGTGGGGCTTGTATAAGGCCATAGAGTGCCTTATCGAGTTGATACACATGATCGGGGAAGTAGGGATCCTCGAACCCGGGGGGTTGCTTGACGTACACCAACTCATTAATAGGACCATTGAGAAAAGCACCCTTCACATCCATTTGTTGCAACTTAAATCTATGATCAGAGGCATAATCAATCAACAAACGAATGGATTCAAGGCGAGCAACGGGAGCAAAGGTTTCACCGTAGTCGATACCCTTGACTTGGGAGTAGCCTTGTGCTACCAATCTTGCCTTGTTGCAAATGATGGTCTCATGAGAATCTTGCTTGTTCTTGAATATCCACTTGGTTCCAAAGACATTGTGGTTCCCCGTTGGCCTTGGCACTAATCTCCACACCTTGTTGTACTCGAAGTCGTTGAGTTCTTCATGCATGGCATTGAGCCAATCCAGATCTTCGAGCGCCTCATAGACCTTTTGGGGTTCCACACAAGAGACAAACTCGTGATGTCCATAATAGTTTGCCAATTGTCTACAAGTGCTTACCCCCTTTTGAATGCTTCCGAGCACATTCTTCATGAGATGACCCTTGGTACAGAGCTTGGATGCAATCTTGGCGGCACGACGCTCCAATTCCTCCTCGGGGGTGAGATGAGGAGCGGTCACTTGATCATCTTGAGCGCCATCTTGAGCTTGTTCTTGATCTGGAGCTTGTTCTTGATCTTGAACATGCTCGGAGGAGAGAACTTGACCTTGGGCATCACTTGGTGATTCACCACCGTCTTGAGATTGATCTTGCCCTTGGTCTTGTTGATGATGTTGAGGGCCTTCACTTTGTTCTTCGGAAGCGTGTGGGCCTTGGGTTGGTGATGACTCCACTTGAGTGGAGCATTGTCCTTCTCCTTCGGCCACAAGGGGTTCCTCAATGGGTAGGATAAAACCAACTCCCATTCTTCTTATGGCTTGAGGAGGAATTTCATCACCTACATCACAAGTGCCACGTTGCTCCACATGGGAGCCGTTATTCTCATCAAACTCCATGTTACACGTCTCCTCAATAAGTCCCATGGACTTATTGAGGACACGGTAAGCATGAGAGTTTGTAGCATAGCCAACAAATATGGCCTCATAAGCTCTAGCCTTTAGACAACCGAACACCTTTCTTGAGAATGAAACACTTACACCCGAACACCCGAAAGTACTTGAGGTTGGGCTTGTTACCGGTGAGTATCTCATATGGAGTCTTGTTCAAACCTTTGCGGAGATAGAGCCGATTTGATGCATGACACACGGTGTTGATGGCTTCGGCCCAAAAGTTGTATGGAGACTTGAACTCCGCCATCATGGTCCTTGCCGCATTCATCAACGTCCGGTTCTTACTCTCCGCTACACCATTTTGTTGAGGGTGCATGGTGCGGAATATTGATGCTTGATCCCCTCATCACTAATAAACTCATCCAAGGTGTAGTTCTTGAACTCGGTGCTGTTGTCACTTCTTATTGTCAAGATCTTTGCATTGTGTTGACGTTGGGCTTCATTTGCAAAGTCAATGACGGTTTGTTGGGTCTCGCTCTTCCTCTTGAAGAAATATACCCAAGTGTATCTTGAATAATCATCCACAATCACCAAGCAATACTTTCTACCCCCAAGGCTATCAAAGGATGGAGGCCCAAAGAGATCCAAGTTAAGGAGCTCCAAAGGCCTCTTTGAGTAAATGATACTCGTGGGAGGGTGAGCCTTTTCATGTAGCTTTCCTTCGATACAAGCACTGCAAGCACGATCTTTATCAAAACTAACATTGGTTAGTCCACGGACATGGTCCCCCTTGAGAAGGCTTTGCAAAGATCTCATATTGACATGGGCTAAATGGCGATGCCAAAGCCATCCCACATCAACTTTAACCATTAGGCATGTCGCGGTCTTAGTGGGTCGCTCCGAAAAGTTAATCCCATAGAGAACGTTCTCAACATGCCCAACAAAGGCTACTTTAAGAGTCTTGCTCCACAAGAGGGCCACGGTATCAATATCAAAGAAAGTGGCAAAGCCCATGAGTGCAAGTTGACGAACGGAAAGTAAATTGTATGCAAGGCACTCAACAAGCATGACCTTCTTGATCGTGAGATCATGAGAAATGACAACCTTGCCAAGTCCCAATACCTTAGACGACGAGGCATCACCCCACTCGACATTGGTGGGCATAGATGGAATCTTGTGAACATCCACCACCAAGTCCTTGCTTCCAGTCATATGATTTGTAGCTCCACTATCGGGCAACCATGATACCCCACCGGAAGCAAACACCTATAAGAGATCAATGCTTGGTTTTAGGTACCCATTTTGTAATGGGTCCTTTGATGTTAGTGACAAGGGTCTTAGGAACCCAAACAGAACATTCAATGTACTCATAAGGAGGACCAACAAATTTGGCATAAACATGCCCATCACTAGCACGACACAACACATAAGAAGGGTTAAAGTCGCCGGCTTTGTTGGAAGGGGTGTCATTGCCCTTCTTGACACCACCACCCTTCACATTGTTCTTCTTCTCCTTGGAAGCACCCTCTCCCTCCTTCACAAAAGTTTGCTTGAGAGGAGGAGGTCGTTTGGTCTTGTCATTCTTATTCTTGTTCTTGGACACGGGTGCGAACCCAATCCCTTCCTTGGCCACAACTTCCTTTTGATTGCTCAAAAGGTTGTTGAGGTTCTTCTCACCTTGTATGCATGACACAAGGCCTTTCTCAAGTTGCTTCTTCAACTTTGCATTCTCCTCAACAAGATGCACATGCTCACAACATGGGTTAGTAGCATTTGCATTATCAATTAAAACCATGTGAGGAAAAGTGGCTTTCTCTTTGGTTAGCTTCACTTGGAGTTGATCATGAGACTCCTTGAGGTTAGCATGAACACCTTTCAAGGCCTTGTGAGCCTTGTCAAGTATATCAAACTCGTCCTTGAGTCTAGCAAGATCAACCCCAAGCTTGGCCTTCTTAGAGTTTAGCACACGAGATACAACAAGTGCATGATCAAGATCTTTCTTTAATTTAGCGCGGTCATCGTTGTATGACTCCTCAAGAGCCAAACGAAGACCTCGCTCTTCCTCAAGAGCATTGGAAAGATCCAAAATCTCATCGGCATAGTCACGACTATGCCCCTCCATCTTAGATATGGTATCTTTGTGAGCCTAGATCATGTCATTGGCTTCACCAAGTTGTTCCAAGAGAGCAACAAAGTGCTTCTTGGATTTACCCTTGAGTTTACTCATAAAAGACTCAAATTCATTCTCCTCCACATTGGACCCCTCATGTTCATCAATGCAATCCGTCAAGGAAGGATTATTAATGATGGTAGTTTTGATGTTGAGAGTTACCTTGTTGGTGGTTTTCGCCATGAGGCACTTGGCGGTGATGTTCTCATTGGGTGAGTCGAAGAGAGACACCCGTGGAGTTTTCGCAATGGCAACGGAGGCCATGGCAACCGACTCTTCGTCATCATCATCATCATCGTCATCCTCAAGGTACTCTTCTTGTGCCACCAACCCCTTGAGAGGAGTCTTCTTGATGAAGTTGCTCTTGTTGGGGAAAGACTTGTCCTTGTCCTTTAGAATGAGCTTGCCACCATTGTCTTCCCTCTTCTCATAAGGACATTCCGCAACAAAGTGGCTCACACTGCCACAATTATAGCAAGTCCTCACTCGTTGCTTGGCCTTTGTGCCACTTGAGTTGTTCTTGTTGAAGTTGGGCCTTGTGTTCTTCTTGCTCCAAAATTTCCTTGAGGCAAGAGCCATTTGTTCATGATAGGCATACTTTGTATCTTCGGGATTGCTCTCCTCTTCTTCCTCTTCTTCCTCTTCTTCCACACTAACCTTGGCCTTCAAGGCAAGGCTAGGCTTCTTTACTCTTTGAGAGCGTAACACCACATTGTCGGCGGTCTTGTCCAAGATGCTCATAGCCACAAACTCATCCAACACTTCACTTGAGGACAAGGTGTTGAAGTCCGGCCTTTGACGAATGACGGAGGACATGGGCTTTGTGGTAAGGCATCATGGCCTTGAGGAATTTGCGCTTGATCCAATTGTCATCGGTATCCTTGCTCCCATGGTCTCGGAGTGAGACCGCGAGAGTAATCAATCTTCGATAAAGCTCACGAGGTTCTTCATTTTCTTTCATTGCAAACTCATCGGCCACATCTTGCACCACTTCATAGTTGGAGCGTTGAATGCTTGCACTTCCCGGTAGAGGGACACAACGTGGCGCCATGCATCCTTGGCCATGGTGAATGGTCGGAGGTGAGCAAGATCTTCAGGTGGAATTGCATCTTGGATGATGAAGAAAGCATTCTCATTGAATTGATTGTCTGCGGCTTCTCTAGGGGTGAAGTTGCTTCAGTCATGCGGATAAAAACCTTCAATGATTCTCCAAAGGTTAGTATTAACATGGTTCAAATGACGCTTAAAACGATAAACCCAAGAATCAAAGTCCTCATTTTTCACAATCTTAGGGGGAGGACCGGCATGATTCAAATGAGTGGAAGGAATCGGTCCATCATAGGTAAGTGGAGGTTCCACATGGGCAAATATGTCGTTGCCATTTTTACCACTAGAAGAAGGAGCCTTTTCACTAGTAGCTTCCCCCTTGTCGGAGATAGCATCCGTCACCTTGTTAGTGGGATCACCCACTTTCATCGGTGCGGTAGATAGTTTAAGCCCTTCCAAGAATTTATTAAACATGCTTTCAACCTCGGTCGTCATGGAGGTTTTCAATGTGTCCAAAGCCACATTGAATTTATCACGAGAGACCGCAGTAACCCCCATCGGCCTTAGATGAGATTGGATTCACACCGGAGTGCTCCTCACCACCGTCTACGGTGTCAACCATACTCTTCGGATGTCAAAGTCCTTAATAAAGAGACGAGGCTCTAATACTAATTGAAAGGATCGATATAGTTGACTAGAGGGGGGGGGTGAATAGGCAACTGCCAAATTTTAGCTTTTCTTTACCAATTTAAACTTTGCATCAAAGTAGGTTGTCTAGATATGCAACTAGGTGAGCAACCTATAAGATGCAACAACAATAAGCACACAAGCAAGCAAGGGATATCACACAAATAATCTTGTACAAGTAAAGGCACGAGATAACCAAGAGTGGAGCCGGTGAAGACGAGGATGTGTTACCGAAGTTCCTTCCTTTTGAGGGGAAGTACGTCTCCGTTGGAGCAGTGTGGAGGCACAATGCTCCCCAAGAAGCTACTAGGGCCACCGTATTCTCCTCATGCCCTCACATAATGCGAGATGCCGTGATTCCACTATTGGTGCCCTTGGAGGCGTCGATCGGACCTTTACAAACAAGGTTGGGGCAATATCCACAACATAATTAGAGGATCCCAACGACACCAGAAAGCTTCACCACAATGGACTATGGCCCCGCGGTGACCTCAACCATCTAGGGTGCTCAAACACCCAAGAGTAACAAGATCCGCAAGGGATTAGTGGGGGGAATCAAATTTCTCTTGGTGGAAGTGTAGATCCGGGCCTTCTCAACCAATCTATAGAAAATCAACTAGTTTGATTGGCTAGGGAGAGAGATCGGGCGAAAATGGATCCTAGGGATAGAAGAGGTAGTAAACTCGGAGAAGAAGACACCCCTTATATAGTGGAGGAACAAATCCAACCATTATCCACCAACTCAGCCTGCGTAGCATGGTACTACCGCGCCGGGGGCGCGGTACTACCGCAAGGGCACACGGTACTACCACAGGGCCCCGCGGTACTACCGCCCGTGCAACAGAGACCAGAACAGCCTAAATGCAATGAAGCAGAGGGCGGTAGAACCGCTCACGCGGTACTACCGCTCCCCCTTGCGGTACTACCGCAAGGCAGGGATAGTCCAGATTTTGGGAAGGCACGGACACATAAAAATACATTCGTGGCAACTTCCGCTGAGTTGGGATCTATGCAAAAATTAGACACGGTAGTACTGCAAGCCAGGTGCGGTACTACCGCGCGGCGTGCGGATGTAAAAAATTACATCCGCTCCTACTCCCGCGCAAGCTGCTGAGCCTAGCCAGCGCGCACGGTACTATCGTGCACCGGGCGCGGTACTACCGCATAGGGCGCGGATGTAAAAAATTACATCCGCCCCTACTACCGCAATAGCAGCAGCGCCTAGCCAGAGGCCACAGTACTACCGCTCCAAGGAAGCGGGACTACCGTGGGCACTTGCAGTACTACCACAAGGGCCTGCGGTACTACCGCCCCTAGGAGCAGTACTACCGCATGCCCCAACTCAGCAATCACGACCTTTTGCATAGACAAGAAATGACGGCGGATGCTCCAAAGTGCCAAAGGTAAGGCGGTGCAAAAGGAGTAGACGTGTATGTGATGAATCCACCCAAACCTTTCCAAAGCGGACCCCCTCTTAATAGTATGGCTTTCCTACGACTCAAATCCACCGAAAATAAACATAGAGAAACGCTATCTTCAATAGTCTTCAAGGGGCAACAAATCGTCTTGTGCCTAGTAATGAAATGTCTGAAATACTCAATGCACACCGTTAGTCCGGAAAAGAATTGTCATCAATCACCAAAACAACTGAGGGATAAATATGCCCTTACAGCGGGCTAATGTGGTCAGGTTACTGATCCATCTTGCTTAATCCGTCTAGCCATTGGTTTAAATTTCCATCCACATCGCTTATTGATCCATGCACGTGTCCACCACATGCAGTTTGCAAAAAAAGGAGAGCTGGCACGATGGACCATGGAGTACCCTATGGCTTATATAACTGTATAAGCAAACTGAACTGAAACTTTGAGCACAAACTTTATCTAAATTGATGTAGTATAAACGTAACACAACTCATGTTTTGTAGAGTCATCCATGAGAACCAAAATTAAAATAAGGAAGAATTCAAAATCAACCACTTACATTAGACATTCATGAGGCATCAAAATGCATGAGCATGCTACATAGACGAAGTTCAACGTCAACAATATTGAACCATGGGAGGTTTCCACAAAATATTCCATGTGGATTCTTGGCAGCGTCCTGAAGAAGGAAAATCAACCTTAGCTATTGGATCCCAAACTTAGTCAAGAAGAGAAAAACACATAGGAGAACTTCCTCCTCTAACCCTGCAAGATGTCTACATCATAAATCACACATTTAGGTATGTAGCATGTAAAAAAACAGAACATGGATTTTCAAGCCAGATCAAATTGAAGGAGAGCCTGGCCTTTCCTTTCTTCCTTTTATAGAGAGAAAAAAAACCACAGATATGGCAGCTGAGTAAAAAACAAAAAAGTACTTTAAAAATGCAGTTTGGGGTTCTTCATTGGCATGCAGTTGGGCTGATCTCTCCACAATAATTTATCTTTAGTTAAGGGAATTGTTTGGTTTCGGCGCGCCGGCCGAACGCTCGGCCGGTCGCTTTTCCAGCTACGCTCACAGGCCCACACACAGCTCATCTCCCACCACGGCTTTTTATTCTGAGAAAGCTTATCCTCTATGCAGTTTCTTCCTCAATGCATCACATCTCTCCTTCCAAATCACAATCCTCCATGAAATCCCTCCTCTTTTTCCTCTGATCCACGCCGACGAGCAACCCTCTCTGGTTAGCCAGCGCCACCCCTTGAACCTTCCCCTTAGTCTACCCCCCCCCCCCCCCCCATCCATGGCCACAGACGACAGCGCTCTGGACCTGTGTGGCGGCGCTCTGGACCTGGCGATGCGTCGTGCTGTAAGGAGGCAGGTCCTCGAGCTGGAACCGTCGTTGTGCTAAACCATCGACGCACCCTACTGGAAGGTCTACGGTCGCTGTGCTGGAATCCAGCCACGCCCGTGCTGGAACCGGTGAAGTAAATTGCTGGAACCAACTACTCGATTTGCTACAACGGAGGATTCAAGACGCTACATCCATGGCTGTGGAGGTATTTTTTGCTGGATCCGCAAGCCGATTTGCTGGAACCAGCTACTGGATTTGTTGGATCCGGCGAAGTTTTTTGTTGCGACCGTCGGCGGCGACGCATGTTTTTTTGTTGTAACTGATATATGTTTTTCCTCTCATCGGTGATTTGTTTTGCTACAACAGTTTCATTTTTTTGCTACATTCATTCACGGCCGACCTGCATCTTGCGACAGTGGCGACCTTTTTTGCTGCAACCGTTGTAGTTTTTGCTACGTCCGTCGAGGATTTTTGATACATCCTTTTTTCATGGTGAAGTTGCAGGCTCGACGATGGCGATGATGATTTTTTTGTTACAATCATCATTGATTTTTGCTACGACCTATGTTTTCTTTGCTACATACATTCATTTTTTCCTTTTTCCTGAGATTGTGTGCTACATCTGGCGACGTGTGTAGCGCGGTGGGCTGTTGCGCCGACGATGACGAAAACTGCTGCATTAGCAACCTCAGGGGGGCACTAGTAGAAAAAGGGGCTTTCGTTCAGGCCTGGCTAGCCCATTAGTCCTGGTTTTGCCACGAACCGGGAACAATGGAGGCATTTGTCCCGGTTCGTGAGCCCAGGGGGCCGGCCGGGGCCTCGTGGGCAAGTGTCCCGGTTCGTCTGGGCCCATTTGTCCCGGTTCTTGGAACGAACCGAGACCAATGGGCCTCACTCCTGGGCCACAACCATTGGTCCCGGTTCATGGCAAGAACCGGGACAGAAGGGTGGCCTTTAGTCCCGGTTCCGCCCATGAACCGGGACAAATGAGTTGCCTATATATACTCCATCGTCGGCGAGCAGAGCACTCCATAGTGCTCTGTTCTTTGCTGGCCGGCGAGGAAGGGCATTTGGGTGCTCTAGCTCACCTCTTATGCATGTGAGGTGTTCGATGAAATGCCTGAGCCACACTAGTTAAGATTTTCCTCTCGAAGCTCGACCTCCGAGCTCCATTTTTTCTGAGATTTGTCTAGGTTTAGCGATCCATCACGCCCCGTCCTCGTCTTCACCGCCGTCGATCGCCTGCGCCGATCTCGTCGCCGGCACCACCGTGGTGAGCCTCTTGTTCTTATCTTCTTTCTGAAAGAAAAAAATCTTACTGTAGATAGATACTTGTCTAACTTTCTTAATTTTGACACACATAATTATATATAATGCACGCAGATGAACCGACAATGGATGTACGGTGACAGACACACCTCCGAGTACATTAAGGGTGTGCATAATTTTCTCGAAGTGGCTGAGGCAAACAAGCAGAATGGTTTTATGTGTTGTCCATGCCCTAATTGTGGGAATACGGGGTCTTACTCTGACAAGAAAATCCTCCACACCCACCTGCTTTATAAGGGTTTCATTCCACACTATAATGTTTGGACGAAGCACAGAGAAGTAGGGGTCATGATGGAAGACAACGAAGAAGAAGAGGACGATGACAACTATGTGCCCCCTGAATACGGTGATGCTGCAATGGGGGAAGCTGAAGATCAAGAGGAAGCTAAAGATCAAGAGGAACCAGACGATGTGCCCGATGATGATCTCCGCCGGGTCATTGTTGATGCAAGGGAAAAGTGCGAAACTAAAAAGGAGAAGCTGAAGTTCGATCGCATGTTAGAGGATCACAAAAAAGGGTTGTACCCCAATTGCGAAGATGGCAACACAAAGCTCGGTACCGTACTGGAATTGCTGCAGTGGAAGGCAGAGAATGCCGTGCCTGACAAAGGATTTCAGAAGCTATAGAAAATATTGAAGAAGAAGCTTCCAAAGGATAACGAATTGCCCGACAGTACGTACGCGGCAAAGAAGGTCGTATGCCCTCTAGGATTGGAGGTGGAGAAGATACATGCATGCCCTAATGACTGCATCCTCTACCGTGGTGCATACAAGGATTTGAACGCATGCCCGGTATGCGGTGCATTGCGGTATAAGACCAGACGAGATAACCCTGGTGATGTTGAGGGCGAGCCCCGCAGGAAGAGGGTTCCTGCGAAGGTGATGTGGTATGCTCCTATAATACCACGGTTGAAACGACTGTTCAGAAACAAAGAGCATGCCAAGTTGATGCGATGGCATAGTGAGGACCGTAAGAAAGACGGGAAGTTGAGAGCACCCGCTGACGGGTCGCAGTGGAGAAAAATCGAGAGAAAGTACTGGGCTGAGTTTGCAAGTGACCAAAGGAACGTATGGTTTGCTTTAAGCGTAGATGGCATTAATCCTTTCGGGGATCAGAGCAGCAATCACAGCACCTGGCCCGTGACTCTATGTATGTATAACCTTCCTCCTTGGATGTGCATGAAGCGGAAGTTCATTATCATGCCAATTCTCATCCAAGGCCCTAAGCAACCCGGCAACGACATTGATGTGTATCTAAGGCCATTAGTTGAAGAACTTTTACAACTGTGGAATGGAAACGGTGTACGTGCGTGGGATGAGCACAAACAGGAGGAATTTAACCTGCATGCGTTGCTGTTTGTAACCATCAACGATTGGCCCGCTCTCAGTAACCTTTTAGGACAGACAAACAAGGGATACCACACATGGACGCACTGTTTAGGTGACACCGAAAGTATATACCTGGACAGATGCAGGAAGAATGTGTCCGTGGGCCATCGTCAATTTCTCACGACCAACCATCAATGTCGAAAGAAAGGCAAGCATTTCAAAGGCGAGGCAGATCACTGGAAGAAGCCCTCCATGCGTACCGGTGATCACGTACTTGATATGGTCTCTGATTTACACGTAATATTTGGAAAGGGTCCCGGCGGACTAGCTGTTCCGAATGACGCTGAGGGACGCGCACCCATGTGGACGAAGAAATCTATATTTTGGGATCTACCCTACTGGAAAGTGCTAGAGGTACGCTCTGCAATCGATGTGATGCACGTGATGAAGAACCTTTGCGTGAACCTGTTAGGCTTCTTGGGCGTGTATGGGAAGACAAAAGATACACCTGAGGCACGGGAGGACCTGCAATGTTTGCACGAAAAAGACGGCATGCCTACAAAGCAGTATGAAGGTTCTGCCAGCTACGCTCTTACCAAAGAAGAGAAGGAAATCTTTTTTGAATGCCTACTCAGTATGAAGGTCCCGACTGGCTTCTCATCGAATATAAAGGGAATAATAAATATTCCAGAGAAAAATTTCCAGAACCTAAAGTCTCATGACTGCCACGTGATTATGACGCAACTGCTTCCGGTTGCATTGAGGGGGCTTCTACCGGAAAACGTTCGATTAGCCATTGTGAAGCTATGTGCATTCCTCAATGCAATCTCTCAGAAGGTGATCGATCCAGAAATCATACCAAGGCCAAGGAGTGATGTGGCGCAATGTCTTGTCAGTTTCGAGCTGGTGTTCCCACCATCCTTCTTCAATATCATGACGCATGTACTAGTTCATCTAGTCGACGAGATTGTCATTCTTTGCCCCGTATTTCTACACAATATGTTCCCCTTTGAGAGGTTCATGAGAGTCCTAAAGAAATATGTCAGTAACCGTGCTAGGCCAGAAGGAAGCATCTCCATGGGCCATCAAACAGAGGATGTCATTGGGTTTTGTGTTGACTTCATTCCTGGCCTTAAGAAGATAGGTCTCCCTAAATCGTGGTATGACGGGAGACTGACTGGAAAAGGCACGCTAGGAGCGGACTCAATAATATGCAGGGACGGGCATTCTTGGTCTCAAGCACACTACACAGTTCTATAGAACTCTACCTTGGTGACCCCGTATGTCGATGAACATAAAAACAGTCTGCGCTCCAAACACCCGGAGTAGTGTGACGACTGGAGTACATGTGAACACATCAGGACTTTCAGCAGTTGGTTGGAAACACGTCTCAACACTGTTTGTGATGAGCTGTACTCATTGTCCAGGTGACCATCTTCGACTGTATTGACTTACAAAGGATACGAGATAAATGGGAATACATTTTACACGATCGCCCAAGATCAAAAGAGCACCAACCAAAACAGCAGTGTCCGCTTTGATGCAGCAACCGAGAGGGGAAAGGACACATGTTATGGTTACATAGTGGACATATGGGAATTTGACTATGGACATGATTTTAAGGTCCCTTTGTTTAAGTGCAAATGGGTCAATCTGTCAGGAGGCGGGGTACAGGTAGACCCATAGTACGAAATGACAATAGTGGATCTGAACAATCTTGGGTACACTGACGAACGGTTCATCCTAGCCAATGATGTGGCACAGGTTATATATGTGAAGGACATGTCTACCAAACCGAGAAAAAGAAAAGATAAGGAAGCGAATACATCATACGATGAGCCAAATTGCCACATAGTTCTTTCAGGTAAAAGGGACATCCTGGGAGTGGAGGGCAAGACATACATGTCTGAAGATTATGAAAAGTTTCATGAAATTCCTCCCTTCAAAGTCAAGGCTGACCCAAGCATCCTAATAAACGATGAAGATTATCCATGGTTACGGCGCAATAAGCAAAGCACACAAGAGAAAAAAGTGAAGACTTTCTCTCCACACCTATTATGATGATACCATGCGGACTTTCAACCTTTTCGTAGTTCATTTGAAATGCCTGTTGTAACAGACGAGTTTTCGTATGAAATCCTGATACTTCGAAACAGATTGTCCGTTTTGTAGTGCATCCATTTTTGAAGTGCATTTTGAAGTGCATCCATTTTTTGCCATAACCCTCTCTACTTTCTTGCACATGCTATGTGGGTGAAATGATGATACCATGACAACTTTCAACCTTTTCAGAGTTCATTTGTAGTGCTTTTCAATTACAGGGTCTTATAGCTCAAAATAATTAGTAAATGCATGGAAAATAACAAATGAAGTCAGAAAGGGTTGAAAATTGATGATGTGGCTTTGAATGGTGCATTTTGAACACAGAAAAACTATGGAGTTCAAATAAGTTCCAAAAAAATGAAATCCCTTTGTAACAGACGAGTTTCCGTATGAAACCCTGATACTTCGAAAGAGATTGTCCGTTTTGTACACGAAGTGTATCCAGTTTTTGTCGTAACCCTCTCTACTTTCTTGCACATGCTATGTGGGTGAAATGATGATACCATGCCAACTTTCAACCTTTTCAGAGTTCATTTTTATTGTTTTTCAATTTCAGGGTCTTATAGCTCAAAATAATCAACAAATGCATGGAAAATAACAAATATCATAAAATAAAATAAATAAGTAATTAGAAACAAAATAAAATAAACTTTAATAAAATATATAAGTAGAAACAAAATAAAATAAACTTTAATAACATAAATAAAATTTTTGGAACTAAAATTATCAACGTATTTTCTGTTCAAAACATTATAAGCAACCTCTAGTATTATTGAAACTAAAATTTTATAAAATTGATGCAACTAAAATTATCAAAAAAAATTCTGTTTAAATTTATTAAAAGCAAAAATAATTTTCATAAAGAACTTTTTTTGTTAGAAGCTTTAATAGCAAACAGAATTATCATAAAATAAAATAAATAAGTAATTAGAAACAAAATAAAATAAAATAAATAAGTATTTTGTTGTAAGTAGAAACAAAATAAAATAAATAAAGAAAAAAAGAAAAGAAAGAAACTGGGAAAAAATAAAAGAAACGCCACCCACTGGGCCACCACGGTCTGAATACGACTAGAAACCCACCCATGGGCCAGGATACAGGCCCGTAGAAGTCCCAATAGGGCCACAGGCAGATACAGTGGGTTTAGGCCTGAAAGCCTGCAGTTCAGAGGATCTCGAGAGGGCAGCGGGAGTGGGGCTTATAAAACACTCTCGAGCTCCCTCAACTAGCGAGGTGGGACTAAACTTTCATGCCGCGACGCGGGCAGCACAAGGCCTTTAGTCCCGGTTGGTGCCACCAGCCGGGACTAAAGGTATGCATTGGTACAGGTTCATGGTACCAACCAGAACCAATGCACTCCCTTTAGTCCCGGTTGGTGCCACCACCGGGACCAAAGGCCTCTGCTTCCCGCCCTTTGGGCTGCTGAAAAGAGACCTTTGGTCCCGGTTGGGGGCACCAACAGGGACTAAAGGGGGGCATTGGTCCCGGTTGGTGCGACGAACCGAGACCAATGCTCTGTCTATATAATCAACACTTGTGAAAATTTCCATTCAGTTCTTCGATCCCGCCCCTCTGCCTCGCCGTCGCTGTCGTCGCCGCGTGCCATCCCGTGCCCCTCCGACACCGCCCCGCGCCGCCCCGACGCCGTTGACGCCCCGCGCCACCCCAGCCCCGACGTGGCCGCCCTCTGCCCTGACCTCGCCGTCGCCGCCCTCTGCCGTGCCTCGTCGTCGCCGCCCAGTGAGCCCCCTCCCTTCCCCCGCGCCGCCGCCCCTGCCTGCTCTGCTTGCCGCGCGCTGCCGCCACCGCCCCGGCCTGCTCTCTAGTTTTTTTAGAAAAAAATTGTGCATATTTAGAAAAAAAATTGTGTTGCAAAAGTTACATTTAAGGTTAGTTGATTTAGTGCATTTTTGGTTAGTAGGTCTACTGTTAGTGCATTTTAGGATAGTAGATTCTAGGTTAGTGGATCGGAGAGGAAAAAGTAAAATAATGAAAAGGAGGAAAAGAGGAAGAAGGAAGAAGGAAGAAGAAGAAAAAGAAGGAGAGGAAAATGGAAAATAAGAAGAGGAAGAAGGAGAATAAGAAGGAGAAGAAGAGGAGAGGAAAAAGTGGAGAAATAAATAAGAAGAGGAAAAAAGAAGAAGAAAAATGAGGAGAAGAAGAAAGGAATAGAGGACAAGACTCTATTCCTTTCTTCTTCTACTCTTTTTTTTCTTTTTTTTTCTTCGATCTTCTCCTCTATTCCTTTCTTCTTCTCCTCTTTTTTTTTCTTCTTCTTTCTCTTCTTTTTTTTTATCGGGTATATCGTTGTCGATATACTCCCTCCCCGATAACTTGGACATGAGGGGGGGCTCGATAAATAATAGAACTAGTTAAACTAGTTTATTTTTAGTAAGTACTACTTTATTTTATTTATAGTAAGTGCTTAGTAGTTGAACTAGTTGATTTAATAAAACTACTTTATTTTACTATAGAAGTAGTTTTTTTAGTAAGTACTACTTTATTTTATTTATAGTAAGTGCTTAGTAGTTGAACTAGTTGATTTAATAAAACTACTTTATTTTACTATAGAAGTAGTTTTTTTAGTAAGTACTACTTTATTTTATTTATAGTAAGTGCTTAGTAGTTGAACTAGTTGATTTAATAAAACTACTTTATTTTACTATAGAAGTAGTTTTTTTAGTAAGTACTACTTTATTTTATTTATAGTAAGTGCTTAGTAGTTGAACTAGTTGATTTAATAAAACTACTTTATTTTACTATAGAAGTAGTTTTTTAGTAAGTACTACTTTATTTTATTTATAGTAAGTGCTTAGTAGTTGAACTAGTTGATTTAATAAAACCACTTTATTTACTATATATAGAAGTAGTTTATTTTTAGTAAGTACTACTTTATTTTATTTATAGTAAGTCCTTAATTAGTAGTTGAACTAGTTGACTTAATAAAACTACTTTATTTTACTATAGAAGAAGATTATTTTTAGTAAGTACTACTTTATTTTATTTATAGCTAGTGCTTAGTAGTTGAACTAGTTGATTTAATAAAACTACTTTATTTTACTATAGAAGTAGTTTATTTTTAGCAAGAAAATTAATAGAACTAGTTTATTTTTTAGTTCAAGCACTTATTCCTGCATCGACGTCGACGATGCCTATCCCGCATCCTCGTCGTCGACTCGGCGGAGGAGGCCAGCTTGATCAGAGGGGCCATGTCTGGGACTGGGCTCCGCCAGGCTGGTATTGGGAGGTGCTACCTTCCGGGGGGCGTAGGTTGGTGAGGAGCCAGCCCGTCATTGACCCGATCCTTGTTTGGTGGCGGTCGCGTGGTCCAGTGAAGGTGCCTAGGCTTCCGGACACCGCGGAGGTGGTACGTCACCGTGTCAGCGAGGAGGACGAGCACGTCCCTCGCTACATTGTTTCGTTGGAGGGCAGGTTCGACAATACTTGACAGGTTCTTCAGGGATCCCACTGGAGCTATGATCCTGTGATGGTTCCTTCCCTTTGGGTGTCCACCGCCCGCGCCGATACCCGTCGGGCGCTACGGTTCTAGCTGTATTAGCGATGCTATATGTATGATAGTATTCGATGTGTATTCATGATAATATTCGACGATGTACGGACAGAAGAGATGATGTAGTTTTGCTTACAATTGAATGCATGCTAATTTGAATACTACTTTCTTTTACGATTTGGTTTTGCTTATTGAATGCTCAAATTGGAAAACTACTCCTACTTTGAATGCTAAAATTGGAGAGCACTATGCAAGGCGTATGCATATGATTAGTTGATAGCTTATAGGGTTTTTGTTGCCACAGAAATCTAGGAGCCCCCCTCCATCATCCCCGCCGGTGTCCCCGTCACCGATCCCCTCCGACCTCGAGGTGAGACAAGCCAAATCCTTTTTTAGAAAGATAATTAAACGATATTTCGGGTTGACTTTAAGTCTGTCGAGTCTCCACCACATATGAGAGGACGAAGAATCCCGACTGTTGTCATGGGGTAGCTTCTCCTTCGTTCCCATGTGCTAGACAATTTGGTGTAATGCACTCGGGAACGAAAGGAGGAGCTACCATCACCGACGGTCACAAATGTCAGAGAGGAATCTGTGAGGGAGAGTTCCACATATATATATATATATATATATATATATATATATATATATATATATATATATATATATATAGGAAAATGGTTGTGTACTCCTGGGAGTACGTACTCCCGCTTCTCATATACCACATAGATGAATCTTTTATACCACTTTATTATTTTTAATATACTTCATTAGTAATTATTAGATACCCAAAATGAGTTCCATGAAAAAATTCATGTGAGTCTACATATTTTTAAATGTTTACATATATACTGATGTGTTTGTACGTGAAAAAGGTATATTACAAAAAGTACATCGTAGATGATATTTTTTCGACAAAACTCGTATTAGGGTATCTTAGAATATTTAATAAAGTATATTGAGAATAATAAAGAGGTATAATTAATGCGTATATGAGGTATATTGAAAATGGGAGTACATACTCCCAGAAGTACAGAAGAGGAAAATTTGAATTCATTTCTTGTTTCAAATATTCACTTGTCGCATACCATATCTCAATATATATATATATATATATATATATATATATATATATATGAGAGGACGAAGAATCCCGACCGTTGTTGTGAGGGTCGCTTCTCCTTCATTCCCGTGTGCTCGACATTCTGGTGTAATGCATACGGGGACGAATGGAGGAGCGACCATCACCAACGGTGGAATGTATACACCACGTGAGCTGAGAGTTTTCAAGAAAAGACTCAACAGACCAATAGTCAACCCGTGATGAATAAAAATGATCTAATTTAGAAGTCAACCCGTGATGAATAAAAATGATCTAATTTAGATTTTATAGTACATATATTTAATTGTACAACTTTAATCTTTGAATTATGAACATATGAAATGTCGTCATTGGACGACGAAAGTCTACCGGGGGACTGAAGCTAGTGCCACGACGATCGAGGTCTGTGCGACAGGCCTCACCTGGACGATGATCGGCGCTTCAGCGTTAAGCTCGAGGAGACCTTCGAAGTTGAAATGGTATGCAACGACGACAAGTGTTTTTTCGTAATTAAGCATGACTTCAACTATTTCAACGTGTAATTTTCATCTTTTACAATTCGAGTATAGCTTATCCCATGCCATGCAAGACGCTATGTCTTGGAGAGGATGGATTTTGAAGACCATGAAAATTTTGAAACGAAGAAAATTCACCTAAGGACCCATCATGATGTGGATTTTGAAGTAAATCTGTATAATGCTGAGAGTGTAACCCATTTTGGTTGCAAAAATTGGGAAGCATTTAGCAAGATGTGTGGTTTTGATGAGGGTATGCTTGTCACTATGGATCTTGGTGATCCTGACATCGACCAAGATAATATGGACATTTGGGTCCTTGTTGATATGCCTCCAGTTCTACCGCTATGTGAGTTTCTCAAACATAGTTAATTATTAACTAATTTATATTGTTCATTTCAAAATAGTTGATAGCGTATTTCCATTGACAGCTTATTTTGATTGTTCAAAGAATGTGCGGAAGATAGTAGACAGAACCTACTACACCGATGGCTCTGAATTAACTTATAAAGAGAAAAATCATCTGGTCGGATTTTGTACTGATCTTGAGAATTACAATATCTACAATCAAACTCCTCAACATTATGGTCGATACGTGCCACTAGTGCACGTGTTGAACTACGGTAACTACCATGGAGATACCCTACAGGTAAGAATTTTTACTATTACGACATCCGTGCATCTTTTGCATACTTCTAAAACTAGTACATCATTGCTAACTATGAAGTTATTACTATGTTTTTCACCAGAGAACCCCGACGAATTGTGTGCCTCATTTGATGTATGAGTATGGTAGCCTTCATGTTTTGAACATACAACCAGGTCATCCTACGAATCTCAACTGTCCATACCGGATTTCTAAAAGAAGTGGAGACATGCTAATCAGAGAATGGAAAAAATGTATGGATAGTCGTAAGGGGGTTCTTCAAAGCAAAAGGATGCGCCGCGCAAGAATTGGAGACAGGATGATCTCCATTCTTCATAATGGAGAGTCAGGGTCTATATTGTTTTATACTATTTTACCTTAACTAGGGTATTTAGGTCCTGGCTAATACTGATGATCATGTGCTAAGAACAATTAAGTAGGGTTGGTTCGATGACTATCAAGATGATCATCGTATGACTTGTTATTAATAACGAGTAGAAGTTGTATGATGATGATTAGTAGGACTTGTTATTATGATGATGCATGATGCGAGCATGAAGAATTATTATATATCTGTGGGTGAAATGAACATGGATTGGATTGAAGTGAAGGGAACATGCATGTGGTGCATGTCGAAAGTAGTACAATCCAAACTTGATCAAGTTAGGATTAGTATTACTTTCGACATGCACCACATGTTGCCTCACTTCAATCTAAGTCATGTTTAGGCATAGAGGTAACAGTAGAACGAAGATAAGAGAGGACACATCTCTCTATTAGCAACCTATAACAACCTAAATTAACCCCCAAAACCCCTAAACCACCTCCTTTCAAAAAAAAAACCAGCCACTGAAATGCTGACACGTGGAAGCTTATTGGTCCTGGTTGGTGCTACCAACCGGGACCAAAGGCCCTCCTGCCTGGGCTCGCCGGAGCGGCCACGTGGAGGCCCATCTGTCCCGGTTAGTATAAGAACCGGGACTAAAGGCCTAGGGCATTAGTAATGACCCTTTAGTCCTGGTTCCCCAACCGAGACAGATGGGCCTTATGAACCGGGACAAATGGTCCTTTTTCTACTAGTGGGAGGGGGGCTGGGGTGGCCATGGTGAGCGGTGACCTTGGGGCATGGCGGGGCACTACATTCTGAGTGGGCAGCCCTGCTGCTCGCCGGAGCTACTCATGGCGTGGCGGAGCCAAGCCACCACGGGAGGCCGCAATTTTTTTCACGAGGACTGGGGAAGAGAAGGAAGCGCCATGGTGGAGGCTGAGTCTGCATCGAGCACAACCTGTACGCGAGGAAGGAGGATCATACCACTGGTAGAAAAAGGGCCTGTTGTCCCGGTTCGTAAGGGCTTTTGTCCCGGTTTTGGAACCGGTACTAAAGGGTCGGTACGAATGCCCTGTCCCTTTAGTCCCGGTTCAATCCAGAACCGGGACAGATGGGCCTCCACGTGGCATGTGCGTGGAGCCCAGGTAGGAGACCCTTTGGTCCCGGTTGGTGGCACCAACCGGGACCAATAGGCATCCACGCGTCAGCATTTCTGTGGCTGGGGTTTTTTGTTTTTTTTGAAAGGGGGGGTTGGGGGGTTAATTTAGGTGTTTCATATATTGTGTTAGCTAGCTATAATTAATAGAGAGAAGTGTCCTCTCTTATGTCCGTGCTTGGTCGACGCTACATACTATACATACGTATAGAGAGGACTAGACACGCTAGCTAGCTAGTAAGAAAACGAAGGAAACAGAAGATCGTCACGAACATATATGCATACAAAGAGAAGTGATATCGACCACCTCTCCTTCTCTGAGAGATTGGTCGAACAACAAGTTCTCGTATATCTATCCGACACTACCGGCTACATATATACAATAATTATCTCTTACAAATATAATCATACGGACTCAGGGTCCACATAGTATTCTCCGTCTTCAGGGATCACGTGGTCAAGAAAGAATGCCGCCAATTCCTCTTGAATTGCTCGCATGCGAGCTGGTGCTAGGAGTTCATCCCGCTTCCGAAACATCTAATTTAAAGAAGGGGGTCAATACATATATATATGAATGAATGAAACTCAACACAAATGATGGTAATAAAATAAAATTGTGAATGTTGTTATTTACGTACTTCATATTGTTCGTCAGTGTAGCCCCGCTCACAGGTCGTGTGGCGGATGGACTCGCAAACGTAGTATCCACAGAAATCATTCCCTTGTTCCTGCCACAACCACTTTACAAGAAATAGAGGTCAATCAAACTGATAAGCAAGAATGCCAAATGGTATTGATGAAACTAGCGCTTGAATGACTAGTAGATGCGCGGAACATGCTACTATAGTACTTACTTTCGGGTGTCTAAATTGCAGCTCCTTCAGCAGTCCCGGAGCTTTTCTGATGAATTTTCTCCAAACCCTGCCGGACAAAGAAAAAAATTACTTGATATATCAGGAAATGAACAAAGTTGCTGATATGGTGGATAATGATTGATTTAACTTACTTCTCGAGTATTTGAGTCATGTCTGCATAGTCCTGGGGATCTTTTCGTCTTGAGGCTAAGATGGTTACTAGTCCCTGCTCAAGCTTAATCTCTAGGTGAATATAGTGGAAACTGCACACGCATGCATAACTCATCAATTACATTACTATAACATTGACTAATATATAAGGGAAACCGAATACGCACAAGACAGTAACACTCACTTGAAGTTGCAAGGAAAGAGTATTATATCTTTGTTTTCATTTATTACCAACGATCGTAGCAAGTTGGCCTCGGTAGCTGCGGCATGAAATTTAACCTGAGTTGCATCTATGAGATATGTGTTAATGAACCCAATATCACCGACTTGTCTTTTCTTCAATTCGGCGATCTTCAATCTGCATAATATAGTGAGGATGATTATAAATACAGAGGTAGTACTACTTACAGACAGTAACAGGCGACCGTTGTTTTATCGAGGGCCAATTGATTGAAAAACTGATAGAACTCCTCAAATGGAACAGGAAACAGTTCAATTCCAACGAGGTCATGCTCCTTTTTAACTTTCACATACAAAGTACTCCTCCCCTCAGAGTCTCTGCAGATTTTCAAGTACCAATCATGCAATCTTCGCATCATCGTTCATAGAGATCTTTCATCTTTGACGAGAGGCTTCCGGTACTCGTATCTTTGTATCTGCACCTCCATGGGTTCATAATGTACATCGTCGGGCAGGTAATCTACAAGATTGCTATAACCGGGCACCATCCTCGGAACATTAGCGACGTTCTTTTAGCCTTTGATCACTGACAGTACTTCCCGACTGCTCCGCTTTGGCAAATTCCTTTCCAATAATGCGCTCATAGTTTCCTTTCGGCGGAGACTTGGGTGGTTTTGTCAGGGCAGCCAGAGTGCGCTTCGCTTTCACCGGATCTACCTTCTCCTCCGGAAGTGGATGTCTCTTTGCTTTCAACCCTTGAAACCAGTCATCCACTTCGGTTCGTGCGATCTCGGCGTTCTCCTCCGGGGTCCTCTCATATGGTAACTTCTCTGGAATCTTCAGAGAAGGACCAAATCAGTATGTCCTGCCGCCTCTGGCTGTACTGCTAGATGCCGGCCGAGCAGACGGAGCGGTTGTCTTCTTTACTTGCTTACGAGGCGGAGGAGAAGGACTACGACGCGCCGGAGCAGCCGGAGCGGCGGCAGGTCTCTTCGGCCCTTGCTGACGAGGCGGAGAAGGAGGAGGCTGGCTGCTCGAGCGCGTCGGCCCAGGCGGAGAAGGAGGCGGAGTGCCGCCACGCACTGGAGAAGGAGCCGGTCGAGTGCCCTGATCATCACTTGCCGGAGGAGGAGGCGGAGTGCCCTCACTCGCCGGAGGAGGAGGCAGTGGAGGAGGCGGAGTGCCCTGACTTGCCGGAGGAGGAGGAGGAGGCGGAGGCGTCCAGTTCGGAAGGTTGATGAGCTCCTTCCGCCATAGGCATGGAGTCTTCAGAGCAGACCCCAGCCTAGTCTCCCCTTCACCGATAGGGTGGTCAAGCTGGAGGTCCTCAAATCCCTCCGTTATTTCATCCACCATCACCCTAGCATATCCTTCTGGAATCGGCCGGTAGTGAAAAGTTGCGCCGGGTTCAGTAGGATAAACAGAGCCAACAGTCGCCTTGACCTTCAAATTCATCCATTGCGTCATAAGGTGGCAATTTTGAGACTCCGTGATAGCATCCACGGGATAGCTGGCAGGAGCCGTCAAGGCATGCTCCGGCTGAAGCAGCTCAGTGGAAGCCACACTGCTTCTCCACTGAGATGGCGGGGTAGCTTCGGGGGAAGCTTCGGCAGTACGTTTGCTGCGATTTGCTTCTCGTTCCTCTATCGCTTGTACCCTTGCTTGCAGCGCCTGCATTTGGGTCTGCTGCACTTTTTTCCTTCTCTGATGGGATTTGTAACCGCCAGCGTCCGGAAACCCAACCTTCCACGGAATGGAGCCTGGCGTGCCTCGTGTCCGTCCAGGGTGCTCAGGATTCCCGAGGGCCATTGTGAGCTCGTCGTTCTCTCTGTCTGGAAAGAACGTCCCTTGCTGCGCTGCTCCGATATACTGCTGAAGCTTCCTGACTGGTATGTCCAGTTGATCGTTCGTTCAAATGCACTTCCCTGTTACAGGGTCCAAGGTTCCGCCAGCCCCGAAGAACCAAGTCCGGAAATGGTCTGGCCAGTTAATTGTCTCTGGTTCGATCCCTTTATCAATCAGATCATGCTCAGTCTTGGCCCACTTAGGCCGGGCTATGAGGTAGCCACCTGACCCCGTGCGATGGTGATGCTTCTTCTTCGCAACATTTTGCTTGTTTGTCGCCGACATCTTCTTACTCTTTTCCGATGTCTTGTGGGCCACAAATGCGGGCCAGTGATCTCTGATCTTCTCATATCTGCCCTTGAATTCTGGTGTCTCATTATTTTCGACAAACTTATTCAGCTCTTTCTTCCACCTCCTGAATAGTTCTGCCATCCTCTTAAGAGCAAAAGACTTGATTAATTGCTCTTTAACTAGGTTCTCTGGATTATCCTCTGGCGGTAGGGTGAAATTTGACTTCAGCTCAGTCCAAAGATCATTTTTCTGCATATCATTGACAGAAGACACCTCAGGGTCTTCTGTAGACAGCTTAAACCATTGCTGGATGCTGATCGGGATCTTGTCCCTAACCAGAACCCCGCACTGAGCAACAAATGCGTTCTTTGTTCGGATGGGTTCAATCGGTTGGCCGTCGGGCGCGATTGCTATGATCTCAAACCTTTCATCCGAGCTCAACTTTTTCTTCGGGCCTCGTCTCTTTACCGAAGTTGTGCTCGATCCAGAGGGCTAGAAAAAAGAACAAAGGCTTAATTAATATGTGTACATACCAAAACAATGAATGCATCAATTAGCTAGTCAGCACAGGCTTAACTAATATATATACCTGGTCGGACTCGGTTCGGTCACCGGAGCCGTCATCACGGTCTCCTTCTTGCACCGGCATTGGGTCACCGGAGCCGTCCTCATGTTCTTCTTCTTGCACCGGCATTAGGTCACCGTAGCCAGCTTCTTCACCCTCTCCTTCCAGACCATCGGTGTCATTGAGAAACAACGAGACGGCATCACTTCCTTCTGCGATTATGTCCCTCAACAACGCTTCTTTTGCTTCGTCTCGGGCGGTGTCCATAGTTTCTACAAATATTTACAACATGGCAATTATTATTCAAACATGACAGATGGATATATTAGTGGCAAACGTAGAACTAGCTACCTAATCATAGTAAGGAATCATATATATTAATTAGTGGCCTCGACGCAGCTTCTCAAGGGTTTGGGGTGGCCTTGACAACGCTTCAAGGGTTTGGGGTGGCCTCGAGAATGCTTCAAGGAGGGCGTAATATCGACCCCCCCCCCCACGTGTTGAAGCTATCGGGAGGGGGTATATTGACAACGACGACACTACATCTATGTCCCTCGACGACCCTCGTTCCCGATAAAAAAAAGAGGAAGAAGAAGAAAAAAAGAGGAGAAGAAAGAATAGAGGATAAGAACTCCTCTATTCTTTCTTCTCCTCTTTTTTTTTCTTCTTCCTCTTCTTTTTTTATCCTCTTCTTCCTCTCATGTTCGAGAGGATCGCCGAGGGGTAGGGAGGTTGCCTAGTGTCAAAGGATTCAACAAAACCATGTCTTCATCATTAGGCGAAAGTAACAGGTGCATGATGGTACGAAGCTCTCCAAAGTTATTTTGGAACGGAGTCCTAGATAGGATAATTCGCTTTTTGGTACAAAGTTCAGCAAGAACCTTCCAAATATCATTATTTGGAAGGCCTTTGCCGAAATTCATACAAAAAGGCAAATTATCCTATCCGGGACACCATTCCAAAATAACTTTGGAGGACTTTGTCATGCCCTGGTTACTTCCGGCTAATGATGAAGCCATGGATTTCTTCAATACTTTGACACTAGGAAACCTTTCTCGACCCCTCGGCGATCCTCGACCCCTTGAACCCTCGACGACCCTGGAACCCTCGACCCGTCAGCGATCCTCTTCTTACTCTCATGTTCGATAGGATCGCCGAGGGGTCGGGAGGTTGCCTAGTGTCAAAGGATTCAACAAAACCATGTCTTCATCATTAGGCGAAAGTAACATGTGCATGATGGTACGAAGCTCTCCAAAGTTATTTTGGAACGGAGTCCTAGATAGGATAATTCGCTTTTTGGTACAAAGTTCAGCAAGAACCTTCCAAATATCGTTATTTGGAAGGCCTTTGCTGAAATTCATACAAAAAGGCAAATTATCCTATCCGGGACACCATTCCAAAATAACTTTGGAGGACTTCGTCATGCCCTGGTTACTTCCGGCTAATGATGAAGCCATGGATTTCTTTAATACTTTGACACTAGGAAACCTCTCTCGACCCCTCGGCGATCCTCGACCCCTCGAACCCTCGACGACCCTGGAACCCTCGACCCCTCGGCGATCCTCTTCTTCCTCTCATGTTCGAGAGGATCGCCGAGGGGTCGGGAGGTTGCCTAGTGTCAAAGGAGTCAACAAAACCATGTCTTCATCATTAGGCAAAAGTAACAGGCGCATGATGGTGTGAAGTCTACAAAGTTGTTTTGGAACGGAGTCCCGGATAGGATAATTCGCTTTTTCGTACAAAGTTCAGCAAGAGCCTTCCGAATATCCCTATTTGGAAGGCCTTTGCTGAAATTCGTACAAAAAGGCGAATTATTCTATCCGGAACTCCGTTCCAAAACAACTTTGCACAACTTCGTACCATCATGCCCCGGTTACTTCCGTCTAATGATGAAGCGATGGATCTTTAATACTTTGACACTAGGCAACATCTCGACCCCTCGACGACTCTCGAACCCTCGGTGACCCTCGAACCTCTACCCTAGTTCCCGACCCTCGCCCCTCGAACCATCGGTGACCCTCGAACCTCTACCCTAGTTCCCGACCCTCGCCCCTCGAACCCTCGGTGTCCCTTGAACCTCTACCCTATAGTTTCCGACCCTTGAACCCTTGGTGACCCCCCCCTCATGTCGAAGTTATCAGAGAGGGGGTATATCGACCCCCCCACCCTCATGTAAGAAGAGGAAAAAAGATCGAAGAAGAAAATAGAGGAGAAGAAGAAAGGAATAGAGGAGAAGATCGAAGAAAAAAAGAAGTCTTCCTCTTCTTATTTTCGTTTTTCCACTCCTACCTTTTTTTCTTCTTCTTCCTTCTTCCTCTTTTCTTCCTTTTCCTTATTTTACTTTTTCCTCTACACTAACCTAAAATCGATATCTACTAATTAACAACCTAAATAAAAAAATTAATACATATATGAAAAACATTTTTGACATATTTAGCATATTCTAAATTTTCCTAACTCTTTGACAACCAGAAAATACTCCAACTTCATGACAGTACCCACAATCCGTTTCACCAAAAACCTTTTGATCCATAGTTCAAAATTTTCAAATTTCATTCGAATGAAATTTGAATCGGATTCAAATAACTTGTTGAAAACCTATTCTAAACCACTCCAAAAATTCTGAAATTTTGCCATTGCCTTTGTCTTGCATCAGTACCTCACCACAAAAAAATTTAAAAATTCCAAAAATGCCCAAAGCCATCTAGCATTTCATCAAACACCTTCTATATGGACAAAAAATTCAGAAAATCCAAAAAATTCAGAAAAGTGGACAGCGCGTTGCTGCTGCTCCACTTCTCCTCTCCTCTACTTCTCCTCTCCTTCTGCTCTTCAATGCATCAGGGCCAGCGGCGACCATGGAGCAGGGGCGGAGCAAGGGGCGCTCGGGCGCAAGAGTGGCACTCGAGAGGGGGGCTCACTTTGAGGGGGGCGGCGACGGCTGGAGTCCGGCGACGAGGACGGCGGGCTCGGGGCGGCACGCGGTGACGGGGACGGCAGCCTCGGGGCGGCACGCGGTGACGGGGACAAGGAGGCGGGCTCGGGGAGGCACGCGGCGACGGGGACGAGGGCGGCGGGCTCAGGGATGCCGGCGACGAGGACGGCGCGGGCTCAGGGAGGTGACGACGTGGTCCGGAGGGCTCGGCGGCGACGAGGACGAGGAGCAGCCTGGCGGCGTCGTCGGAGGAGAGGACGAGGAGATCGATCGAACTGAATCGAGAATTTCACAAGTGTTGGCTTATATAGCCAGAGCACTAGTCCCGGTTCGTGACCAACCGGGACCCATGCCCCTTTAGTCCCGGTTGGTGCCACCAACCGGGACCAAAGGCCTCTTTTCAGCAGCCCAAAGGGCGGGAAGCGGCGGCCTTTGGTCCCAGTTGGTGGCCACCAACCGGGACCAAAGGCCTTGTGCTGCCCCGCGCCCAAATGTTTAGTCCCACCTCGCTAGTTGAGAGGGAGCCGCACCTGTTTATAAGGTGTAGTGCGCCTTCCCTCTCGAGCTCCTCTCTAAAGCAGGCTTTCGGGCCTAACCGTGCAATGTGTGCCTGTGGGCCTACTGGGCCTCCCGCGGGCCTGAATCCTAGCCCATGGTAGGGTTTCTAGTCGTATTCAGGCCGTGGGTGCCCAGTAAGTGGCACTTTTTTGTTTTTTTTGTTTTCTTTGTTGCTTTATTTATTTTATTTTGTTTCTACTTACAACAAAATACTTATCGTTGCTATTTTAATTTTTTTCCAGTTTTTTGTTTTGTTTTCTGTATTATTTATTTTCTTTTGTTTTTTGCTTTATTTTTAATTCTTTTTTCTTTTAGGTCAGCAAAATTATAAACTTTCTATTGCTTTATTTATTTTATTTTTTTCTACTTACAATAAAATACTTATTGTTGCTATATTTTTCCAGTTTTTTTGTTTTGTTTTCTGCATTATTTATTTTCTTTTGTTTTTTGCTTTATTTTTTTTATTCTTTTTGCTTTTAGTTTTAGAAAAATTATAAACTTTCTGTTAGTGTCATTAGTTTTCAAATTTGAAAACACTTTTTTAGTTTTTTTGTTTTCTTTGTTTCTTTATTTATTTTATTTTGTGATTAACTTTACTATAAAAATAGTTTTTTCCTGTTTTTTTGATTTGTTTTTTGAGCATTATTTATTTTCTTTTGTTTTTTGCTTTAATTTTTAATTCTGTTTGCTTTTAGGTTAGCAAAATTATAAACTTTCTGTTAGTGCCATTAGTTTTAGAATAATTATAAACTTTCTGTTAGTGCCATCAGTTTTCAAATTTGAATAGTTAAAATTTGAATTCTTTGAAAATTGTTTGAATCACAAGTTTGTGATTAACTTACTAAAAAAACGAGAATAGATGCGCTTATAGAGAAAATTCAACCTAAATTCCTAGTAAATTTCTATGAATTTTAGAGAAATTCACTATGAATTTAGGTTAAACTTTTCTCTATTAGGGCATCTATTTTCACTTTGAGAGGAGCTCAACAAGGCAGAGAGGGAAGGGCTTATAAACCGGTGTGAGCCCCCTTCGGTTGGCGAGGTGGGACTAAACTCTGCCCGCAACGAGGACCAACCCTTTAGTCCCGGTTTGTGGCACAAACCGGGACTAATGGTCATGGTCCAGGGGCGAGGAGCAAAATTATAAACTTTCTGTTAGTGCCATTAGTTTTAGAAAGTTGAAAGTTGAAAGTTGGCATGGGCCAGGGACTAATGGTCATGGTATTACGAGGGCCGAACCATAAGACATGAAAGCATTTCAAATGAACTCTGAAAAAGTTGAAAGTTAGGATGGTATCATAATTTCACCCACATAGCATGTGCATGTACAAAACGGATAATGGTAGCATGTTCGTGTGTTACAAAGTTGGCATGGTATGATCATAATAGTTGCGGGAGAAAGTGTTCACTTTTTCTTCGCTTGTGTCATTTGCTTATTGCGCCGTAACCATGGATAATCTTCATTGTTTATCAGGATGCTTGGGTCAGCCTTGACATTGAAGGGAGGAATTTCATGAAACATTTCATAATCTTCAGACATGTCTGTCTTGCCATCCACTCCCAGGATGTCCCTTTTTCCTGAAAGAACTATGTGGCGCTTTGGCTCATCATATGATGTATTCGCTTCCTTATCTTTTTTTTCTCGGTTTGGTAGACATGTCCTTCACATAGATAACCTGTGCCACATCATTGGCTAGGACGAACGGTTCGTCAGTGTACCCAAGATTTTTCAGATCCACTGTTGTCATTCCGTACTGTGGGTCTACCTGTACCCCGCCGCCTAACAGATTGACCCATTTGCACTTAAACAAAGGGACCTTAAAATCAGGTCCGTAGTCAAGTTCTCATATGTCCACTATGTAACCGTAATATGTGTCCTTTCCGCTCTCGGTTGCTGCATCAAAGCGGACACCGCTGTTTTGGTTGGTGCTCTTTTGATCTTGGGAGATCGTGTAAAATGTATTCCCATTTATCTTGTATCCTTTGTAAGTCAATACAGTCAAAGATGGTCCCCTGGACAACAAGTACAACTCATCACAAACAGTGTTGTCACCTCTGAGACGTGTTTCCAACCAACTGCTGAAAGTCCTAATGTGTTCACATGTAATCCAGTCGTCGCACTGCTCCGGGTGTTTGGAGCGCAGACTGTTCTTGTGTTCATCGACATACGGGGTCACCAAGGTAGAGTTCTGTAGAACTGTGTAGTTTGCTTGAGAGCAAGAATATCCGTCCCTGCATATTATTGAGTCTCTTCCAAGAGTGCCTTTTCCAGTCAGTCTCCCCTCATACCGCGATTTAGGGAGACCTGTCTTCTTAAGGCCAAGAATGAAGTCAACACAAAACCCGATAACATCCTCTGTTTGATGGCCCATGGAGATGCTTCCTTCTGGCCTAGTGCGGTTACGGACATATTTCTTTAGGACTCCCATGAACCTCTCAAAGGGGAACATATTGTGTAGAAATACGGGCACCAGGATGACAATCTCGTCGACTAGATGAACTAGGACGTGCGTCATGATATTGAAGAAGGATGGTGGGAACACCAGCTCGAAACTGACAATACATTGCGCCACATCACTCCTTAGCCATGGTACGATTTCTGGATCGATCACCTTCTAAGAGATTGCATTGAGGAATGCACATAGCTTCACAATGGCTAATCGGACGTTTTCCGGTAGAAGCCCCCTCAATGCAACCGGAAGCAGTTGCGTCATAATCACGTGGCAGTCATGAGACTTTAGGTTCTAAAACTTTTTCTCTGGCATATTTATTATTTCCTTTATATTCGACGAGAAGCCAGTCGTGACCTTCATACTGAGCAGGCATTAAAAGAAGATTTCTTTCTCTTCTTTCGTAAGAGCGTAGCTGGCAGGACCTTTATACTGCTTTGGAGGCATGCCGTCTTTTTCGTGCAAACGTTATAGGTCCTCCCGTGCCTCAGGTGTATCTTTTGTCTTCCCATACACGCCCAAGAAGCCTAGCAGGTTCACGCAAAGGTTCTTCGTCACGTGCATCACGTCGATTGAGGAGCGGACCTCTAGGTCTTTCCAGTAGGGTAGGTCCCAAAATATAGATTTCTTCTTCCACATGGGTGCGTGTCCCTCAGCGTCATTCGGAACAGCTAGTCCACCGGGGCCCTTTCCAAAGATCACGTAGTGTAAATCATTGACCATAGCAAGCACGTGATCACCGGTGCGCATGGCGGGCTTCTTCCGGTGATCTGCCTCGCCATTGAAATGCTTGCCTTTCTTTCGACATTGATGGTTGGTCGGAAGAAATCGACGATGGCCCAGGTACACATTCTTCCTGCATTTGTCCAGGTATATACTTTCAGTGTCATCTAAATAGTGCGTGCATGCGTGGTATCCTTTGTTTGTCTGTCCTGAAAGGTTACTGAGAGCGGGCCAATCGTTGATGGTCACGAACAGCAACGCCTTAAGGTTAAATTCCTCCTGTCTGTGCTCATCCCACGTACGTACACCGTTTCCATTCCACAGCTATAAAGTTCTTCAACTAATGGCCTTAGGTACACATCAATTTCGTTGCCGGGTTGCTTAGGGCCTTGGATGAGAACTGGCATCATAATGAACTTCCGCTTCATGCACATCCAAGGAGGAAGGTTATACATACATAGAGTCACGGGCCAGGTGCTGTGATTGCTGCTTTGCTCCCTGAAAGGATTAATGCCATTCGCGCTTAAAGCAAACCATACATTCCTTGGGTCCTTTGCAAACTCATCCCAGTACTTTCTCTCGATTTTTCTCCACTGCGACCCGTCAGTGGGTGCTCTCAACTTCCCATCTTTCTTTCGGTTCTCACTGTGCCATCGCATCAACTTGGCATGCTCTTCGTTTCTGAACAGATGTTTCAACCGTGGTATTATAGGAGCATACCACATCATCTTCGCAGGAACCCTCTTCCGGGGGGCTCGCCGTCAACATCACCAGTGTCATCTCGTCTGATCTTATACCGCAATGCACCGCATACCGGGCATGCGTTCAGATCCTTGTATGCACCGCGGTAGAGGATGCAGTCATTAGGGCATGCATGTATCTTCTCCACCTCCAATCCTAGAGGGCATACGACCTTCTTTTCTGCGTATCTACTGTCGGGCAATTCGTTATCCTTTGGAAGCTTCTTCTTCAATATTTTCAGTAGCTTCTCAAATCCTTTGTCAGCCACAACATTCTCTGCCTTCCAGTGCAGCAATTCCAGTACGGTACCGAGCTTTCTGTTGCCATCTTCGCAATTGGGGTATAACCTTTTTTTGTGATCCTCTAACATGCAATCGAACTTTAGCTTCTCCTTTTGACTTTCGCATTGCGTCCTTGCATCGACAATGACCCGGCGGAGATCATCATCATCGGGCACATCGTCTGGTTCCTCTTGATCTTCAGCAGCTTCACCCGTTGCAGCATCATTGGGCACATCGTCTGGTTCCTCTTGATCTTCACCAGCTCCCCCCGTTGCAGCATCACCGTATTCAGGGGGCACATAGTTGTCATCGTACTCTTCTTCTTCGCCGTCTTCCATCATAACCCCTATTTCTCCGTGCCTCGTCCAAACATTATAGTGTGGCATGAAACCCTTGTAAAGCAGGTGGGAGTGAAGGATTTTCCGGTTAGAGTAAGACCTCGTATTCCCACATTCAGTGCATGGACAACACATAAAACCATTCTGCTTGTTTGCCTCAGCCGCATCGAGAAACTCATGCATGCCCTTAATGTACTCGCGGGTGTGTCTGTCACCGTACATCCATTGCCAGTTCATCTGCGTGCATTATATATAATTAAGTGTCCAAATTAATAGAAGTTCATCATCACATTAAAACCAAAGTGCATACATAGTTCTCATCTAACAACATATAGCTCTCCAGAGCATCTAATTAATTAAACCATACATTGAAACTATGTAAAACATTTCAATGCGAAAACAAATGCAATCATAATCGCAACCAAGGTAACAATTGATCCAACGGCATAATGATACCAAGCCTCAGTATGAATGGCATATTTTCTAATCTTTCTAATCTTCAAGCGCATTGCATCCATCTTGATCTTGTGATCATCGACGACATCCGCAACATGCAACTCCAATATCATCTTCTCCTCCTCAATGTTTTTTTATTTTTTCCTTCAACAAATTGTTTTCTTCTTCAACTAAATTTAACCTCTCGACAATAGGGTCGGTTGGCATTTCCGATTCACATACATCCTACATAAATAAAATCTATGTCACGTTGGTCGGCATAATTTTCATAAACAATAAATGAACCAATAGTTATAAAGATAATATATATACCACATCCGAATCATAGACAGGACGAGGGCCGACGGGGGCGGATACCAAAACCATCGCACTATATAAGATGCAATAATAAAAGTAAGAAAATAATACAAGTATCTATGTAAACATACAAGTAAGAATATTTTTCCTTTCAGAAAGAAGATAAGAACAAGAGGCTCACCACGGTGGTGCCGGCGATGAGCTTGGCGCGGGTGATCGACGGCGGTGAAGACGGGGACGGGGCGTGACGGACCGCTAAACCTAGACAAATATTATGGAAAATGGAGTTTGGAGGCCGAGCTTGGAGAAGAGAAAGCTTAAGTAGTGTGGCTCGGGCATTCCATCGAACACCTTGTGTGCATAGGAGGTGAGCTAGAGCACCACCAAGCCCTCTCCCCCTCGGCCAGAGAAAAACAGAGCACTGGGGTGCTCTGCTCGCGAGCGAGGGGTATATATAGGCACCTCATTGGTCGCAGTTGGTGACATGAGCCGGGACTAAAGGGGAGGCTTTGGTCCCGGTTCAAGCCACCAACCGGGACCAATGGTGGTGGGCCAGGAGCTCAGCCCATTGGTCCCGGTTCATCCCATCAACCGGGACCAAAAGGTCCAGATGAACTGGGACCAATGGCCCACATGGCCCGGCCGGCCCCCTGGGCTCATGAACCGGGACCAATGCCCACATTGGTCCCGGTTCTAGACTGAACCGGGACTAATGGGCGGACCCGGCCTGGACCAAAGCCCTGTTTTCTACTAGTAGACTTTGACCCGCGCGTAAGGGAAAAGATGCTATCTGGACGGTTATTATTACGCGAATCGAACGACTGGGGCTTGACCGGCCGAAATTTTCGGCCGGTGCGCCAGCGCCCAGTATTGGCCTTTAGTTAAGGCTCAAAGCAAGCAATAGAACAAGTTCAAGGAAAAAGCATGTAGTACTAGTAGTTCAGGGCAGCCTTGGTAGACGTTCTTTCATTTTTGATTGTTTAGTATGCGGGTTATCTAGCCCACAGTTTTATGTGTGCATTATATAAACAAATTTGTCTGTCTCATGACCCTCTGGTCATGGTTACAAACAATTAGGGCACGTCATAAAAGCTTGCTCGTGTTTCCATTGGACATAACCTATGGTGTTTGGTGAATCTTCAGAACTGATTACTCCCTTTATCCATATATATATAGCCTAATGCGTTTTTTGAGGCAAACTTTGAACACATGTTAAAGCAATAATATATGACATGCAAGTTACATAAAGCATTCTGTCAAATTTGTACAAGAAAGGAGCTTGCAATGATATAAGTTTCATTTCACATTGTGCATCTCATATATTATTAAGCTTATCAATAGTCAAAGGAAAAAACACATTAGGCCATATATATATGGATGCGCGTTTCAAATTCTTAAGCTTCACATGTAGGCATTGCAAGCAGGTAATATTTTTACAAATGACAGGACAGATATTCAGTTTCCAACCAGAACTAAGATAATCATTCCAGTAAAACTGAATCACATTATCCTTCAACTCCCACTCATCGAAACCAAAAATTAAGATAGTTGGTGACAGATGCAGTGTGCTGTCCTTGAGATCTGCCATCTAGGTCTAGGTTATTAATTTACATTGGGCAGGCACGGTTTTTTTTTTTTTTAACAAGCAGGCACGGTAAGAATAGATTTATCCAGAACCCAACGAAGCTGGTCAGTGGTACAGAGCTATGGATGGTGGTGGGTGCAGGAAGGCATTTTTAGATCCCTGCCCGGCTCTGCCCGTTGTCATCATCAAAATTAGCACAAAATCATTCCAGACCCTCTCTGACGATCGTATACCATCAAAATTAACAAGAAATATCAATTGCTCGTAATGGTGGCTGCACCCTGCATTTGGAAAAGAAAAACAATCCGCCATGTCTCTACCGATTTCTGCATCTGAGAAAGCAAGACAAGTTACAACCAAATGGGAACTACACAGTAGTAGTACTCCGTAGAAACCCGGCACAACACTTAAGTAGCTTGTTCCTTTTCCCATGAAACCATGATCATTAACATGTCCATGGGATTGATTTATGCATGTCATGACCATGATATCCTCGCACCCGGCGACCACGCCCCGTACGCGTCCTGGAGCCAGCAAAGCGTCGGTTCTCCGGCCGGCTTGTCGTCATCGCCACGACCCTGGGCTGCACGCCGTCGCCGGGCTACGCCGACGGTGACGCGCACGGCGGGTTCAACCCCAACATCACCTTCCTCATGGTCATTCGGCCCAGCGGACGCCCTCGCCCGCCTTCGCCGGCGTGCAGTACCCTCCGTACACCTACTCACCGCCGGCCTACGCATCCTCCGCGACGCCCCCTCTCCTCCGTGGCACGCTGCCCTTCTCCCAAGCCTCCACGTCGCATCTCGGCGACACCGACGTGACCGAAACCGACATGGACGACATCACCACGGCCGGCTAGGCCGCCGTCGCCGCGTCCCCCGGGTTCACTACCCAAGACGACAGAATGGATCTCAACGGTGACATGGACGGAAAGCTCAACTACGGCGAGGAGGAGCCAGAGCCGAAGGAGGAGGAGGAGGAGGAGGAGTCGGCGCTTGCTCGGGTGAGGAAATGGAAGAAGAAGGGGGCGGCCAGGACCGGCGAGCCGCGCTTCAAGTGGGCGTCCAAGGAGGACGAGTGCCTCGCCGAAGCATGGAAAGTCGTCTGCATCGACCCGATCACCGACACGAACCAGAGCATTGACACGTATTGGGACCACATCAAGGTCGAGTTCGATGAGCTTGAGCCCTACTTAAAAGGCGTGTACATGCAGCATGGTGCGAAGGCAATGGCGAACCATTGAGGGCTCATCCAATCGGTATACAACAAATGACATGGGATCGTCGAGGAGATCGCGGCTCGCCCGGAGAGCGGCGCCAGCATCGAGGATCAGGTATGGCACGGCGGCCTCTTCCTTTTCTTTTCGCCGGGTGCGCGCCGCTGACTGGTTGTTCCTCGGCGTAGCTGGTGTGGATGTTCACCATGTTTCACCAAGATAGCAGCGACAAAGATTTCAAGTACCTCCACGTTTTCGAGCGGATCGAGAAGTGTGAGAAGTGGGCGGATATCCGGCGCACCCTCGCCAAGGCCAAGGAGACCTACAAGCCGGACGCACGAATGCCGGGCGCTGGCGACGGGCGCCCCGAAGGCAACAAAGGGGGCAAGAAGGGGAAACACGCCGACTTGGTAACCGCACGAGTGCAGGATTCCATTGAGCATTGCCTTGCTGATGCGCAGGGCCGGGCCGCCCTGCGTGAAGAGAAGACAGAGGCGCGGTGGTCGGCGTTGATGACGAACAACGCCGTCAAGCTCGACCTACTCCGGACTAACATCGCCGCGAAGAAGAGGAACACCGACCTGGCTTTCCTGATGGCCGGGGCGGACATGCTCCAGAGAAACGACGAGCAACTCAAGGCGTGGTACTTGGCGGAGCGCGGCCTCATTCTGAACCTGCTGCCATCGACGGCGCAGCCAACTCCCACGCCCACGCCGCCAAGCCCGAGCGATGATGCCTCCACGACGCCCAGCAGCACAGAAGCCGCGCCGACGCCGCCCAGCACAGAAGCAGCTCCGACACCGCCAAGCCCACGCACGCCGACTCCGCTGACACAAGAGGACGCCGCCGCCGTTTGATACGTTGCCCACATGTCTTTTCTTTTTTCTATGCCGAACTTTTAATCTGATCGCCGAACTGGGCCGCAAATCGCCGGACTTGTGGCAATTTTTTGTGAGCGGGAATAACCAAGTTTGAATTTGCCGCGACTTAGGGGGCGGCGCCTGGGGGCGTGGCTGGGAGCTAGATCGCCCCCAGGGGCCAATCTAGCGCCGGTTCGCCCCCAGACGGCTCTTTTTCGACGCCCTGGGGGGCCAACGGCTAGAGATGCTCTTTTTCGACGCCCGGGGGCCAAGTAGTAATAGTTGAGCTTGTAGCTGCCTCACTTATTACAATTCCTCGGCTAGGCTGGTATCTATTTTTTGTAATCCTGGTTGTTGGTAAGGATCAATGCTAGAACGATGGACAGATTTTACATACTTTACAGAATGGTGCTAGCTGGCCGTGTTTGATTGGAGATTATAGAGGTTGACGGGCCCCACCCTCCTTGAAAATCAGGGGAGCCAAAGATAATTAGTGTAGAGAGACCCGTAAACCTTCCGTAATCATCTGTGCATTTAGAATTATCCGTTGATAAGTTAGCAGTTCTGTTGGTAATGGCCTTCCGTCCAAGATTTCGAGGAAAAATAAGCAAGCATCATAGCATTACTTTGTAGGCACTGTGAGATATATCTCAGGCATGCCTGTGAATTAAGGTGTTCTGACTGTTCTATTAACTCATTTCTTTCTATCCAACCACGGGCCTTCTACTTGAGAGCAGTGCACATCTAAAGGAGATGGCACCTGAGGACATGAGTTTTGTTTTTCGAATTCTACAATCTTGACCCGGATAATAACTTGTAGCAACGCACATATGCATCAGTTTTTCTCAACTAAGTGTGTAGGTTCCTTGTGTTTACCACAGGATATTGAAGTTCTCTGTGGAACTCATTTTTTTTCCTTTTGATCTACCTATTCTAGGAAGATTGCGTACTGAGATTTAGTATGATAGTTCAAATAGAGGGCGTCAGTTATTTGTCTAGGTGCATTACATGTGATATACTTTTCTCCCTGCAATGCGCAGGTTGGGAAATTTTGTAGCTAATATCCATCTAGATTAATTTGCTTGCTGCAGCTGCACTTATTCTAGGTTGATTAAATTGCTGTGGCTATTACTTCAGATTCACTGATATTGCTATTTTTTCATGTTCTACTTTAATTTCAGAATGAACTGATAATCTTAAGTTAACATTGTTCAGGTGGATCAATTTACTCAGAATTATACCCCATGTCCTGAGCTCAAGTTACGATATCCTCAAACGATCCATCTTTTTTTTCTCGTCAGCGATTGTTGACCCATGACACAGTTTGTTGACTCAGCCAACCGTGGTTCATTGGAATTGGTGTTTTCTCCTGTTGCAACGTACGGACATTTATGCTAGTCCATATATATAGGGCATAATGCATTTATCGATGCAAACTTTGAACACATGTTAGAGCAATAATATATGACATGCAAGTTACATAAAGCATACCATCAAATTCGTACAAGAAAGGAGCTTTCAATGATATTTTCACATTATGCATCTCCTATATTATTAATCGTATCAATAGTCAAAGGCAATATCGAAAAACACATTAGGCCCTATATATATGGATGCGCGTTTCAAATTCTTAAGCTTCACATGTAGGCATTGCAAGTAGGTAATGTTTTTACAAATGACAGGACAGATATTCAGTTTCAACCAGAACTAAGATAATCATTCTAGTAAAACTGAATCACATTATTCTTCAACTCCTACTCATCGAAACCAAAAATTAAGCTAGTTGGTCACAGATGCAGTGTGCTGTCCCTGAGATCTGCATTATTGGTCTAATTTATTAATTTGCCTTGGGCAGGCACGGATTAAGAATAGATTTATCCAGAACCCAACGAAGCTGGTCAGTGGTACAGAGCTATGGATGGTGGGTGTAGGAAGGCAATTTTAGATCCCTGCCCTGCTCTGCGCGTTGTCATCATCAAAATTAGGACAAATAATTCCAGACCCTCTCTGAAGATACGAATACCATCATAATTAACAAGAAATATTGATTGCTCGTAATGGTGCTGCACCCTGCATTGGAAAAGAAATACAATCCGCCATGTGTCTACCGATTTCTGGATCTGAGAAAGCAAGACAAGTTACATCCAAATGGGAATTACACACCATAGTATAGTACACTTAAGTAGCTTGTTCCTTTTCCCAGGAAACATGTCCATACGATTGATTTATGTCATAACCATGATATCCTCGCACTGATAACACGGGATCACTTCTGAACCTCTGCCATTGCTAGAAACTTCTTCTTCACTGCAGTGAACTTGGCGACCAGTTCAGCCATGTTCGGCAGGCACTCCTTAGCACGCTCATCGCTGGCATATTCTTTCGCCCAGCGGCACAGAGCAGGGAACTGTTCATCTGTGAGTAGATTAACCCCGGAGATCTCTTCGAAGGCTCCGAGCCAGCGAGCTAACCCACTAGCAGCTATGTCCACGAGGCCAATCGAGTCGCCTCCAAAGAACCTCTTCCCCTTAAGCTGCCCCTCGAGAAGCAGCAGATTCGCCTTGGCCTCCTTCAAGAACTCCTCCTCCTCCTTGTCACCATCCGCCATACATATCGACATCCAGAACGGCCTAGCAAACTACGGTACAGTGTTCAGGACAGAAACGTGCTTAAAAGTTCACAACTCACAAGAGAAGAGATGGTACCTTTTGGTCGATGAACTGCGCCCAGAAACGGGCCGAGGCCCTCTCGTAGGGGTCGGCTGGCAGCAATGGTGGCCCCTTGAAGGCCTCGTCGATGTACTCTACGATGATGAGCGACTCGCAGATGGATCTGTCGCCATGAAGGAGCACGGGGACCAGTTTGTGGACAGGGTTGTGCGTGAGCAGCAGCTCGCTCTTGTTGTTGGGCATGTCTTCCAGGAGCAGCTCGTAAGGTATTCCCTTGAGCCTCAGGGCCACCTCCGGACGGTGGCCGTATATGCTGCAGAAAGTGCTCATCACCTTAACCGGCTCACTCATTTTTGCTTCCAAATTCTGGACCTTAAACTCAAAGCCCCTGACTGTTGGCTGATATGAACGGGGTGGTACTATTTATATGGGTCAGGGGATGCTTTGTTGCGGTATCTTCTCTTGAAAGGTGAGATGTGTAAAGATGGGGAGAGAAACTACTCAGCTGCTTCCTTCCAAAGTTGAGATGTGTAAAGAAACCTATTTGACCCTCACCCCAATAAACTTGTTCTTGGCTGAAAGTATCTGTACAGGTTCAATGGAGTTACTCGGGGGCCACACATGCATGTATTTAAAAAAAATTAAGTAAGCGCCTCGAGATGATGCAAGCCATGGGATAACCAAGCCCATTTTATATAATAAAGCTTCCGTTCAATGGAGTTACTCTGGAGCCAAACATTTTAAAAACTCCTGCAACATTTTTTCAAAATTTGCAAAAGTTTGTTTGAAAATAGTGGACATTTCAAAATTCCAGAAACACTTTTTTTAAGAAAAAGAAAAAAAATACAGGAGCGAAGTAAAAAACGGAATAATTAAACCTGTAAAATATAAGAGAGAAAACAACTGAAAACCCAAACAAGAATTTACTAGAAACCATTTTAAAACTCGACAAACCATGCACAAAGCCTTCCCAAATCCGTGGAAACAGGAAATGCCTTTTGGGCCAGCCCAACTTCTCTTGGCGCTATTTGGGTCAGCCAACTTCACTTGATGTTTGTGTTACCCCGACATCTTATCTCAAAGGGTGACAAATAGGATTCACTGTTTTCCAATGCAGCAAAAACTAAAAACCATAACTTTTTTCAATAAGGATCCTTATTGTTAAATTAAAATATAATCAAGGGTATATAGCATAATGAGCATCTTCTTCAAGTTTATGTGTGGACAGCTAGGCCAACGCACAGGCTACTAGGAGCTTCACGGTTATTGACGGATTGGCCTCTAGCGTCCTTTTCTTTTCGAGGCAAGGGACTCTAGAAACTGCTTTTCTTGCAAAGTGCATAGGCCGGGAGCTCGGTATAACACTCGGCTGGGCTGGGCTGGCCAATATACACCACGTGCATGCACTCCCCGCTCGAGGAAAAATTAACTTTCGCTCTTAGCAAAACCAGTCGGAGAAAATTCGACAAATCCTGGTTCTGGAAAATCTATCATGTAAGAAAAGTTCATAAACAATTGGAACTGTTGATTTTTTTTAAAAATGTTCATTTAAAAAGATATTCATAATTTTATAATTTTTTTGTGGATTTCTAAAATGTTCAAAAACTTTAATGCTCACGAATTTCAATAATTTTCAGGAGTAACGGTTTAGTGATTTTTTTTCTTAAATCTAATTGGATTTTCATGATATAGTACATTCTAACTATACAAGTTATACACACTCAAAGAGAAAAATCCCTTTACCTTCTTGGAATCCTTTATTTTTAGTTTATTCATGCTTTTTATATTATTGATTTATTTTTGTCCATAACAGATTTACATGGACAAATACATGCGCCGGGGAACACCAATACCAACATGTGCACCTTATGTAAATGCCCACTGAGTTCACATATGACCAAACCTATGCATATCAGACCGCCACCCACATCTAACCACACAACAATATGGTGCTCATATTAATCATTCCAGTGAAAATAAAATAAAAAATAGGACACAAAAGTGACATATGGACTACGTGCCTATACCAGGCGGGCGCCCCTCTAGTACTCTTGATATCTACATACCAAAGCCTAATGTAGAGTGCGTGAAAGCCTATCCAAAGAATATGATGCCACCCACGTGGGGTTAAAACATCCTTGATCAGTTGCTCCAAGTATGTATACGCCATCTCTTTTTTTGAGGGAACACCACCTTATAATAGTGGAGTAATTTATCATCTTGAGCTACCTAAAGTGCTTCTACCCAAAACCATTGGGTAAATTTTCATCCTATGGATTGGAATCGGTAAATGAGCGAAATTACATATTGAGGACTAGCCTTTGCAAAGGTCACCCGTCCTGGGTTGCGACGAGTGGTGCATTGTATCATTTTCCCCCTTGTTTTAAATTCGTTTATTAAAATATTTTAGCTCTTAAACCGTGCGTCCAAATCATGAATCATTTTCACCGTTGGATTTCTTGTGTTGAGATCTTTGAAAACGAACCCGGGTAGGATTTGTCGCATTAATAGGTTTTGACGAACTTTTTTTTTCATGAGAAGACTTGAAGAAAAAAAACGAGCCAGAAGCACTATTGTATTCCCACTTTTTTTTGCTTTTCTGACAGACACAGTTGTGCATCTTGCAGTAGCAAATCTGTGCCTTCATGAGAAACAAACTTGTGTCTCTTGTGGATGAAGAAAAAATAATTCTTATTTTTATTCGCGTGACACAACTGAGCCTCCCGTGAAAAATAAAATGTGCCTCCATGAGAAGCAAATTTGTGCCTCCCGCGTAAGAAAAAAATTCTCATTCCACAAGGCACAGCTGCGTCTCTCATGAAGCAAACTTGTGCCTCTATGAGAGAAGCAAATCAGTGCCTCTCATGAATGCAAAGCTCTATCTCCATGAGAAGAAAATTTGTGCCTCTCACAAAAAAAGATAATGTTTTTATACAGACAATTTATCTTCCGAAACCTAGGGGTAACCAGGTGAAAACTGAAAAGCCAAACAAAATTCTCTAGAGTGCAAAAACGCATATAGAAAAAAAAATCCCTATGGAGCATCCAGAACATGACACCTGGCGCCGGCTGAGAGCATGCCAAGTGGCGCGCTCTCAACCCATCAAAACTGACCCTTAAGGGGCTTCCATGACAGATTCTCCTCAGTTGTTGTTAAAAAAGGCACATGTGATGGCCCAACATACGCCACAGGCCGCACCTCTTGTGCCAAAATAAAAATGGCGCTCCTAAAAAATGGTTGAAAGAAACTTCTGGCTCTAGAAGAAAACCAGCAACCTGGTTTTTCTGGCAAGTTTAAAACATATTACCTCTGTCTCAAATTAGTTATTTTAGATTTGTCTATATACAGATGTATCTAACATTAAAATGTGTTTAGATAGTTTCGTAGTTAGATAAATCTCCGACAACTAATTCGGGACGAAGGAAGTATGTTATTTAAAATTAGTTAAAGACATACATGAAATAATATACATATAATATATCAAAATATGTCTGTTTGTTAGGGAAGAAATATTTACGTCTTTACACAATTCATGCATTTATTCTCAAGGAAGATTCGTTCATAGGCTACATTGTCACAAGCACGCATCTATTTTTATTAAACAAGTGGCAACGCATGCATGCATGACAGGCCAGCTACGTACATAGACGTTGACTTTCGGCTTATTAATTGGGGAAGATGGTCGGGTAGACAGGTTGCTTGTTGGGGAAGAAGAGCCCGAAGTTCCTCTCGACCTCATCCCCTGGCTTCTTGTTCTCGTTGAACATGGCGAATATGTACGTCTCAATTGCCCCTGACCGTTTCGGCGTGCCATTGCGGATGTGATCAATGAGGCCCTGGTTATAGTTCCGCGCGTTGTCCACCGATGCCCCGAACCCGCCCGCCGACGGCCACCCGCTCTCCGATACCACCACTCTGACGTTCGGCGTGCCGGCCTTCTCCAGCGCGGCGTAGATGGAGTCGACCATCGCGTCGAAGAGACTGGTGTAGTTCAGCCCGTTGCCGTTGTCCCTCACCGTGGTGCCCGGCTGCAACGTCGCATAGTTTAGCCTGATGTTCTGGCCACGGTCGTCCTTGTAAGCGAAGTAGGGGTACACGTTGGCCAGGAACGGGGCGCCGGTGCGGTCCAGGAACCGCGCGATGGGCACAAAGCCAGAAGGGTCCCTGAACACGCCGCTGGAAGGCGGGAAGGAGTTGGTGATCACGTCGAATCTCACCGCCGTTGACAACTTGATGCTGCTGGAGAGGTTTGCGGACGCCAAGGCATTGTGCACGTTCTGCATGGCCGGGAGGATGACGCCCGTGTCGCCGGCGGGGACCTCATTGCCAACGGCGATGTACCGGATGAGTACGTCCGGGTAGTAGGCCTGGACGTTGCTCCGGACCCAGCCGGCTGCATATGACGGGTCACGGGCGAGGCGCTGGACCTCGTCGAGCCCACCGACATCCAGGATGAGGAAGATGCCACTTCCGCGGAGGGCTGCAAGGGCCTCCTGGTCCGGGTTGTAGATGCGCATGGCGTGGATGTTGCGGGACATGTAGAGTTGCACGACATCGCCCCGCGAGGGCAGGTTGTCGCCCACCATTCCGTAGCACACACCGTGCACGGCTGCACAAACATAATCAATGTCGGAACTTGTTTGGATCAGATCCATGACAACAAAATCAGCAATTAAGGACCATGTATAAAAGTAAAGCTTAACTTCATGGTAATCATAATACGCGTGGATTATCTACAAGTTGCCCGTAATTAAAATTTGTGTAGGTCAATTATCATAGAGAAGAAGAAGGAGGGGCGGAGACCTTGTGAGGCCAGACTCCGGATCTCGACGGAGATGGGAAACCGGGGTTCGCCTGCGTGTCGCCGGTAGAGAAACTGTGGCTCACTAGTTCGGGTCATAATTTTCGTTTTGACGCCCCTTGGATTAAACACCACGTGTGCTCGAGACAGGGACGCCTTAGCTGGTAGCCATATCACCAGTAGGGACTGGTTAGGACCGCATCGAAGACGGTCACCGGCGAAGGAGAGGCAAAGGGTGGAGAGGAGTAGGGCTGGCTGGAGAAGAAACAGCTGGTGGAGGAAGAAGAATGAAAACCGTTGGATTTTCAATTCAAATATTACTGCGAGATCGACCGATTCGAAAACGTTTTTCAGTCCACTTACAAATAGTCGATGCTACATAAAATTTGTAAAAGCTTTTGTAGGAGTAAGAGCGCTCATAACCACATATGTGAGACTTAATAAGAAGAAAATGAATCAGTACACTAGAGAGGCAGAGAGGGAATGGATCAGATGCGTACCTCCCATTTTTCCTTAATGGCGTCAACCCGGATATACTCCTCAAATATGATGCTCGCTCAAATATGTGCTTTGCTCCTTGCTTGTTGCCATAAGTGTAGCCGTTAGCCAGCCTTATATAGTGAGAGATGTGTGACTTGTTCCATTAGCTAACCAGTTCCAGATTCGAGAATATTTTTCTAGCTAATGTAACAGCAAGATGCCACTTGGGTTTTGACAAAAAGAAAGTGCCACTTGCTCCAGTTGCAGACCTGCGACGTGCCATCTCTATCTCTTTCTATACAAAACTTTGGTAACTTGTTGGACTTGGCGTTGTTACGTTCTATAGATGTTTAGGGGGTAGAAGCCCCCCCCCCCCCTAGCCCCCCGCGTCGCTCCCGCAGGGGCGACTCGGGCGGCTCAAACCCTAGCCCGCCGCCAGGGCTCTCTCCCCCTTTTCCTCTCCCTAGTCGCCGCCGGAGGGGGTCGCCGGAGCGCTGCGCGGCCGTCGAGGATGGTGGCGGCGAGGATCTGGTCGCTCCGCCCCGGTGGAGGATCTCGGAGCCGAGGTGGCAACCTCGGGCGGTGGTGCTGTGTCGTCCTCAGCAAACGGCGGCAGCGGGTGCTGGCCGCTCATCCCGGCCGTGCGGGCGACGCGGTGACGGCGGGCGATGGCTGTGGTGCGCGATGGCTTCGGGGCACCCGCATCAGATCTGAAGGCATCCTCCTCTTCAACCTCTTGTCACCCTCGTCTCAGATCCGTTCTCCTCCTCTTCAAGATCTTTCACCCTCGTCTCAGATGCCGTTCGCGGCCTCCGGGCACCGTACCGTTCTCCTTCGAGTGGGTTGGGAGAGAGACCGGAGACATCCGGGCTGGCTATCCGGCTTGCCGGCGCGACGCCCAATGGGCGCCGTCCCTACTGTAGGCGCAGTAAAAATGCCCCTTTCCCTCCTCTTCCTCCCGTGTTTCTCATGACCAGGTGAAAAACCCAAATCCCTCGATTGGCAGGCAACGACGCCGTGGCGCGCCACCCTCAAGGGGCCGTCTTGGTGAGCTTGGGAAGTGTGCTGTTCCGTGGGTTGCCGTCTTCAGCAGCCCTTGCCGTGTAGCTGTTCTCCTCGTCTCCAGATATCAGATTGCCGATGCTTTCTTGGATGAGCTCCAAGTAGTTGGCGTGGTGTCCTCTGGTGAGGTCTTCCGGTTGGCAACAGCGTCGCGCTCTTTAGCCTTCGGGTGGGCATCTCACCTTTCGACGGATCGGCGCCCTTCGTGCCAGGGCGAGGGCAGGGAGCCCCCTTCTGAGCTCCGTGGAGGAGGGCGACATCGACGGCCAGAGTCCGTGGAGCTGACAACGGAGCTCCTCCAACTAGTGTGTTCTTCCCCAAGCTTTGCTGGTGCCCTGCATGATGTTTTGCTCGCTGTGGAGGGCTTCTTCGACTTCTAGATGTACTTGTGCTTTAGTTTCCTTATCTTTGCTAGTAGTTTGTAGTAGCCTGATAGCTTTTACACAGCACCATGTATCGGCTTGCTGTTTTGTTCTTTGTTTACTTTGTTTGTTCGTTGTAATCCTGGCCGGTTGATGCTTTGTTAATTCAAAGCCGGGCTCTTCTTGAGCCTTCGTTCGCTTTGTTAATTCAAAGCCGGACTCTTCTTGAGCCTTCGTTCTAAAAAAAACTATAGATGTTGAGTCGATCATACATGCACTTCTTTTTAAAAGAACTGATAACGAAATCGATCATACATTGACAGATGACATTAATAAGCAATCATGCCTTATTTTGATAGGACCTTGACAAAACTTGATATCAATCCACGCACGATGTCAGTTGTCAAGTCTGTTCGGTGAGATCAACGGTGACTAAGATAAGATAATTAAGACCAGCTCGACCTTAAATGATCGCATGCTCAGTTTTAGTTTCGTGTACCTAGTCACTAGTCGATCGGGTCAGGACGATAAGATCATTCCTCATAATATACGAGAATGGTTGTTCACATCTCACTAGACTAGGTGCTGCGTGCACGCACGTATTAGCCACCCCCCACGACGTCGATTGAAGGAAAATGATGGTTTACTAGTTAGTACGTGTCGACATCGATGATCATAGTTATACTCTCTCCATTTCATAATGTAATGCATATAGATTTTTTAAAAAGTCCAATGTTACAAAGTTTGACCAAGTTTATAGAGAAAACTTTGTGTTCCGTCACAAGTTGATGCTTCCGAGTGGACGTCATCGCGCCATTCGCCGCCAAGTGGACGTTACAAGTCAACGCTTCCGTCCATCTTGCTTTCAAACATTTAGAATGAGACCAACCTTTGGGTAACCGCGGGCACGAAGCACTTGGGTCTAATCATGCGGGAGAGTAGTGGCCTTGTAATCTTTCTTTTCGCTTTTCATTGTAAAAGCAACTCTAAACTCCTTAATTAATGAATGAATGAGGCAAATCTTTTACCCCTGTTTTAAAAAAAAATAACAATTGGAGAACTATGTTTTGCTGGTATTAAACTTGAGGGACCTTTCCTATAACATAGGAAAAGTTAAGGGACGAAAAATATATTTTTCTTTTTTATTATGTTATTATGCAAATATATAGAAAAGTATGTTCTTCGTCCTTCAAGTTTCCCGAAGGTCTACATCTGGTCCCTCAACAATTTTTCGGTGACATTTGATCCCTCAATCTCACCAGACAAAATTAGTTCAAAACCAAATTTAGTGAGGAAAACCAAGTATTTTATATACTACATACTACACGTACATAATTTCGGTTTTGACAGATACTACATACAACATACAAACAAGCATGACGGTAACTACCACTGGCTGGTAGGAAACATTTGTCCTATATATTCCAATCCATAAGATGAAAAATTACTCCATTGTTTTTGGTGGCAACACTTTAGGTAGCCCAAAATGAAAAATTACTCCGCTGTTTTAAGATGGTGCGTACGCGGTTGGAGCAACCGACCATGATGTTTAATCCCACATGGGTGGCATCAAAGTCTTCGGATAAACGTTCACCCACTCTGCATTAGATTTAGGTCTGCAGATGTTGAGAGTATGCTCATTATGCTATATACCACTTGATTATATTTAATTCATAATAAGGATACTTTATTGAAAAATGTTGTTTTTTGTCTTTTTTTACTCGGGGTAGCCCAAAAATGTTTTTTTGAGCATCAGTACAGACACAAGCGCTCATATACACGCGCATACACTCACCCCTATGAACGCACACACGCACACCCTACCCCTATGAGCACCTCCGAGAGACTGAGCCGGCATATCATCTTGAGATTTACGAAGTCACCGTAGGCGCCTCGTCGTCGACGGGAACGTCTCCTCCCACTGAAAGCGCATCGCCGGAAATCCTGAAATAAATTCAGGATTAATGCGAGCACCAGGATTTGAACCCTGGTGGATTGGGGATACCACTGTCCACCTAACCAACTCAACCACAGGTTAATTCGGAGTAGCCCAAAAATGTTGTGGAGTACATCTTTAGACTTTATAGACGTTGAGATGAAAAATGGTGAATCCTATTTGTCGCTCTTTGCGATAAGATGTCGGTGTAACACACACATCGAGTGAAGTTGGGCTGGCCAAATAGCACCGAGTGAAGTTGGGTTTGTCCAGTTTTACAAAGGTTTCTAGAAAGTTCCTGTTCGGATTTTCAGTTGTTTTCTCTCTTATTTTTTATAGCTTTAATTTTTTGGTTTTTTATTTTGCTCTTGTTTATAATTATTCTTTTACAAAAATGTTTAAACTGTTTTCTAGAAATATAAAAATGTTAGAATTTGAAAAAACAATGTTGCAGATTCAACAAAAGTTTGGGAAAAACATTTAGAAAATGTCCATTCATTTTAAAACATATATAGGAAAAAATTATAAATATTTCTTAAATCCTACAATATTTTTTTAATCCTTGGTGGAAAATCCAGTAAACCCTTCCTAGAGAGGAAACTGTGCTTCCTCAAAAAAAAAAAAGAGGAAACTGTGCGGAAAATCGAAGGAAAAAAAACGAATCTTAAAAAAAATCACTCGGTACGAGCCTCCCGTGCACATGCGACGACGAAGTGCAAATTTCAATTTGGTTTCAATATTTTTCTTGTTACTCCGACATCATCTCGACTGAGACGCCTACTTTTCTTTAAAATACCTTGTGTGAGTCCCGAGTTCCTCCACTGTAACGAAACTGTACAGATACTTTATCTCCCCCGCAACGTGACTCCAATCAAGGAGTGAACAGCTCAGTCTTTCAAGTTTCAAGAGAAGATACAGCAACACAGCAATAGCTAGGTGGTCGGTGGCATCCCTATAAATACAACCCAACTCATTGGCTTTTAGTATAAGCTCAAAAACTTGGAAGCAAAAAATGAGTAAGGTCTCTTTTGGTTCATAGGATAGGATTATCATAGGAATAGGAATCTTGTAGGAAATGAGATGACATGTATCTCAAATCCTATGAGTAGGAATAGGAAACAAGATGTCATTTGGTTGACACCAAAGAAATTTTTCCATTGAGTCTAGGCTCTTTTTTATTTTTCTATGAAATGTGAAGGATAGGAACCAATCCTATGTAGGAATAGGAATACATTTCTATGAACCAAAGGGCTCTAAAGGAAAAAATCCTATAAGAATCCTATCTTCTAGAATTCCTATGAAATTCCTCTAAAGCAAAGGAGGCCTAAGCCGGTGAAGGTCCTGAGCACGTTCTGCAGCTTATACGGCCACCGTCCGGAGGTGGCCCTGAGGCTCAAGGGAATACCTTACGAGCTGCTCCTGGAAGACCTGCCCAACAACAAGGGCGAGCTGCTGCTGACGTGTAACCCCGTCCACAAACTGGTCCCCGTGCTCCTTCATGGCGACAGATCCATCTGCGAGTCGCTCACCATCGTCGAGTACATCGACGAGGCCTTCAAGGGGCCTCCGCTGCTGCCGGCCGACCCCTACGAGAGGGCCACGGCCCGTTTCTGGGCGCAGTTTATCGACCAAAAGGTATCATCTCTTGTCCTGTGAACTTCTAATCAATATGGCCCTTCTGGATGTCGATATGTATGGCGGATGGTGACGAGGAGGGGAAGGGGGACTTCTTGAAGGAGGCCAAGGTGAATCTGCTGCTTCTCGAGGGGCAGCTCAAGGGAAAGAGGTTCTTTGGGGGCGACTCCATTGGCCTCGTGGACATAGCTGCCAGTGGGTTGGCTCGCTGGCTCCAAGCCTTCGAGGATATCTCCGGGGTGGATCTTCTCACCAATGAGGAGTTCCCTGCTCTGCACCGATGGGCGAAAGCATATGCCGGCGACGAGCGCGCTAAGGAGTGCCTGCCGAACATGGATGAACTGGTTTCCAAGTTCACTGCAGTGAGGAAGAAGTTTCAAGCAATGGCAGAGGTTCAGAAGTGATCCAGCATTATCACTGTGAGGATATCATGGGGTTATAATAACATAAATCAATCGTATGAACTTAATGATCATGGTTTCCCGGGAAAAGGAACAAGCTACTTAAGTGCTGTACCGGGTTTCTAGGGAGTGCTACTACTGTGGAATCTATCTATTATATATATATTAGAGAAGTCAAACAAGCCATCACGTTCATCCACATAGATTAAATTATATTGACCATTAATTTTATATATTAACGGTTAAGATATAATATATGTAGCGTCACATACGAATATAGGTGCGTCCAAACAGTTTGGCATGACACGTACAAATAATTCAGCAAATCTTTCGTGCAAGTCATATGTTTTTCTATTATAAAACTCTCTCCTAATGCTCAAAAAAAAAACTCTCCCCTAGACAATTGAAAGTATACGTTCGCTGGGATCGTGATTAAAGCAACGCTGCCATCTGTCATAAAAAAAACGACTCTTAAACAGTTAGAAAAAGGCACTGCCAGCTATAGAGTCCGAGCGCCACTCCAAAAAAGACATGAGTCCGATCAGAACTTCCATCCAAGTCATATGTTTTTTCTATTAAAAAACTCTATCCTAGAGAATTAGAAGTGAACGTGTGCTAGATGTGAAAAAAAAGTGAACATATGGTGGGGATTGTAAAGCAAGGCCGCCCGCTCCCGTAAAAACAGCATGGCTACCCAACAGGTTAAAATAGGCACGGCTTCCAACCTTCAACTATAACTAGTAGAATGCCCGTGCGTTGCTACGGCCATAATGCATATAAATGATTCAAACAAATTAGTAAAGTTGTCTTCAAGGTCGAAGCAAATTTCTCCCTCATACATTCAAGCATGTTCCGACAACCAACGACCACCGCTTCCCGGACAGTCTAGACAATGACTTTTAAATAATAAATGTTGACATAAACTTTTTTTAGATGGAAACCTTATACCGCTTACCGGAATCATGCAAAGAAGATATATTGTTGGAAAGCCACAAACATGCCCTATAACTTCATTTCCACCACAGCTCGAAAATGTGCACTGCTTGGTACCAATTTAAAAAGACTATGTTATTACCATTTGTTCAACTACCAAAAACAATTGTGTTTGCTTGATTTGGTTTACTGATGGAGAGGTTACCTTCAAGCCTGGAAAACAAGTTTGGGATAAACTGGTCGAATTTTGGGTGGGCCTAGTCTCTTCCTTTCTATCTTTCTCCCTTTCCCTTTTTTTTATCTTTCTTCTTCCCCGTCTGATCAGGCAAGAGAGGGCTTGCGGCAAGAAACTACACATTATCTTAAGTTATTATTTTTATCTTCGCCTCCTTTTTTCTAACCCCTCGGCAACACGGCAGCAAAACAGTTGAGAGCAACATCCCTGAACTGCCCCTTTCCTTCAAACTTTTTTCCTCTGCTTCTCCCTTGTATTTTCTCTGTGATTGATTGATCGGCTTTCTCCCAATTTTCTTAGTACAACAAGAAGATGGTGACTCACAATAATGATCAAGAGTGGCTAAGAATATACTATCGGCATAAAAAAAATACAACAATCCAAAGATATTTTTAACTCATTTGTGGCACATTAAGTAAATTGTCATTTTAGAGTGAACAAGACAAGAACTGAACCTCATCTCCATGGTACATACGAAAACAGGATCAATACGAACGATGGATAATATTTTTTGTACCAACAACCATGTGTAATACAAAAGAGAACATAAACACTACCACTTGTGCTAAGAAGCACACTGATCATCTTGGATTAGTCATTGTATGTCATGTTTGTGTCCTTGACAAGGTACCTCTTGTATCAGCCTTTTCATTCTAGGCAAGTGAAGAAATACAACTTTTTTAACCTTAAATATATTTGTAGATTACTTCCTCTGTAAAGAAATATAAGAGCGTTTAGAACACTAAAATAGTGATCTAAACGCTCACATATTTTTTTAAGAAGGGAGTAATAAATATTAACATAGATCAATAAAGGAAGTGATTCTCTCCCATTTTTTTTTCTGTTTTCCATCTAGTGGCTAAGAGATAATGTGGTGAAATAGAAATATGTAGGCAACAGGGAATAAACCTGAGTTTAGTTGCAACTTACATCACCCTTATGAAGGTGGACCCGTTTTTAATCAGTTTGCAGAAATAAACACAACTTTGACAACCATTACAAGTATTTCTTCAACTCGACATATCAAACCTAAAAGAGGACACAACCATAAGTATCTATCCAGGAAACAAAAGAAACTTCTCTAATTCCTAAGTGGGACTCAACTAACAAGCTTATTAGGTATTGATATAAAAGGCTAAGAGATTAATGCGATAAACTTTATGATGGAACAAAATTTGAAATCCGAGCACAGAAGAATGAAAATTGCACCTCAAAAATTTGTAAGAAACTATGAAGTATCGTCACAAATGGAACATGCTGAAAGAAAGAAATTGTGTATTTATCGAGAATTGCACGAAGTTCCTCTGAAATATCCTCAATTTGAAAGATTACAAAGGGAATTGATACATCAAGTACATTTGAAGTTGTGGAACACGCATAAATACTTCATAATTTCTTGACACCAAAAATTAGTTCCTCACTACCAAAAAGGTATAGTTATTTTCCATAGTTGTATCGCTCACACAATCATCTACACTAAGGTTGTGCAGAATTGCTAGTAGACAGGCTGTGAAGATAATAGAAACAAA